>NC_092193.1:982500-1047500 GCF_043641665.1 Enoplosus armatus | reverse complement strand
CTACCACACACACATGGATTGTGCCAGAAGTTATTCAATTGTGGAGCCGTAAAGTCGTTCATGAACCTGGGCGTGTTTCAAACATTCAGCTGAAATGAATACGTTTGGATTTAAAAACAGTCTGTGTCACTGCGAGGAACAAGTTGGACAGAATTTAATATAAAAAGCTTTAATGGCTCAGTCGCTGACCGTCGGTTTCATCCACATTTGATCCTTCCAGCTCGAGTCAGAACCACGGATCTCACCGAGCAGGAGAAGTGATAAGCACAATGTGCCGTGAGTGAGGATGATGATGTTTGCTCTTCTCTCGCTCTCTGAAGAGTTTACAGTCTTTGCCTCTTCGTCACCATCTTCTTCAAATTTAGAGATTTTGATGAAAGGTTTTGATGGGTTTCAGTTTGTGTGTGTTGTCTCTGTATTTATTGTTGAGGCTGTCGGGACTAAAACAGTCTGTGTGGATGTTGATGCTCTCAGTGATCACAAGGTCTGCTGAAGTTTACACTACGGCTGTCAAACAAACCGTAAAGTTTGTCATTACAGCTCGTATATTTCCTTTTTTGTATTTCCTTTGTTTCCTCTTGTTTGAACGGAAGTTTGAACTCAGTTGATCAGGTTCAGCTACCTAAAGCAATCATATCGATGAAGGTAGACTAGACATTTGAAACACCTCTTCGTACAACACAATTCAACAGATTCCAGACCAGCTAATGATTTATGGCAGGGCTGTTGGATTACTTTTAGCTGAGTGGACCTAATGAGCTGAGTGTATATGTCATACATTGTAAGTGAAGTCCGTTAACCATTCTGTCAGACTGTGTTAAGAAAATAAGGTGAAGGTCTTTTGGCCTTCAGAGACAGGAGACGTGGACAGAGCAAAAAAAGGTCTGTGATGGATGTCATGGTTACATGGTAGCATCGTAGACCACCGGGATACAGGGGTGCCAGAAATTTGAATATATAATGAAGTACTAAAATAATTAATATTCAATCATCATGTGGTTTTAGAACTTGTCTCTGAGACAGTAGCCTCTCTCAACACAGAGAGATGGTAAATAGAGACAAACCAAACATGGACGACGTGAAGAATTTTATCCTCCAGTTAGATTCTAGTCCAATATTACTCTTCACTTGGTTGTTTCCATCTTCTTCCTTGTGTTCCTCTTCATCACATCCCTGAATCATCCAGAAACCCTCCTCCTCCTGAACATCCTGCTACGTCCGCTCCGTGCTGATGCTCCTATTTATAGCAGCTTTTGGCAGGCAGGAGTCGGCGCTGTGCCTCCTCCTCCTCCTCGTCTCTCTGAGAGCTGTCGAGGAGGAGGAGGAGGAGGAGGAGGCTCTCTTCAGGCTGACAGTGTCATCACTGGAAACCTCCCCGCTGCCTCCTACATCCACATTTACATCCACAGTGAGTGGGCTCAGTGTCTCTGACATGTAGTTGCTGCAGAGATTGAACCTGTGATCTGTTTACGGGACGCACCAGAGTGATCCACATCTATGGTTTTAGATCTCTTTAAGATTTTAATATCAGGCACTGAAATGTCAACAATTCAAAGTAATGTACAGGAGTGCAGCTGTTGTCTTGTTTAGTGCCACAGATGCAGACAGATTTCGCCTGTGTGGGCTCAGTGCAGCGATGTGACCCACAGGGGGAGTGTGACCTGTAACCTGACGGTTTTCACTGACTTCCTGCTCTCAGTCAGTAATCCTGGCCTTCTTTGTGTTTGTCGTTGTTTTTCCTTCGAGTGTCGTGACGGCTCAGTTCGCCTGCAGCCTCCTGATGCTTCTCCATCTGCCGCTCTGTGGTCATGCAACATTCAGACTTGTGCGTGTGTGTGTGTGTGTGTGTAGCGGACACAGTTACCTAAAAGTCACAAAGATTTGATGCAGCAGCTGGAGGGATGTGAAGCTATTTGGCTGCTGAAATGATCCACAGCAGCTTATTGAACATGTGAAGATTTAGTGCCTTCCTTAACAAGGGATCAGCCCAGAACTACTGCAGCATTTTCACCTGGAATATTTATGAACTAGTTCTCTTTTTTGTTCAAATTAGTGCTGGGCAATAAGCCAGATATATCGACTTAATCAGTCTCTCACTGATCAGACTTTACTCATATCTCATTTTCCACTAAATAAACATCTGAAATACAGATGCTAAAATCCTGGGATCCTGCAGGTACTTTAGCCGGGAAACAGAACCAGACTTAGGCGAGAAAATCCCACGAAATGACAGGATCATAATTGCCAGTGTTGAACCAAACAATGGGATAATTGAATAGTTGTGCAGTGTTTCTTCTAGGATGGAGTTGTAGCAGCAGAGGTGATAATATCTCTGTGAGGGAGTCCGTCAGGTGTCTGTGGGATAGTAAGGCCCGCCTCCAGGAAGAAGACAGCAGGTGCATGTGGAACACCTGCTATCTTTGTACCAAGATGGGTCTTCCAGATGTTGTTTATTTCACAGATGTGTGTCTCCTTGTGTATTCTTATCAAATGATTGTGTTTGCTGTAATGTTACTGTGAGATACTCGTGAAGTTGCAGGACTGAATGATGATCGGCATTGCTTCCTTGTTGATGTCCGCCTGCTGCTTGTTGTTATAATGGTTGTGTTGACATCATCGGGTAAATTTGTCCTTTATATGTTTCTCACAGGCGAGTGAACTGTCATGGATATGAAGCGTCCGGAGCACAAACTAATATAATGTTGGATACTAAAGAGACGGAGCGCTCTCCTCCTCTCCTGTTCTCAGGGGAAACCCTGGTTGTGTGTGGTGTTCTGCCGGTTCGGTTAGTGTCCGTAAAGCCGTCGTTGCCTCGTCAGCAGAGATCTGCAGATTACCGCTGGTGCCGCTAGCCCCACTTTAACCCGCTGTTCACCATCATATGCACCGACAGCAAAGGGCATCCTGCGTCCAGTCCCATCCCAGTACTATCAGTACTGCGTCACTATGTGATTAAACATATCAAATTATTATCCAGTCTTGTTAACATGGAGCCGTGGACATTGAAGGCGTCTCTGGTTGGAGGTCAGCTCGACTCCTACAGTATAATCTGCCTTCCCGTTTTAATCTGTGACCTCTGCCCTTCACACGCATGTAATCCTGCAGTAATGAAATCAGGACCGTCATCGTGGATAATTACTGCAGGCGCAGCTCGGGCTTCAAACTGTCGCATGAAAAGAACTTTGTACGTGAACTTTCAGAGGATGTTTTCAACCAAATGATCAAACGGTATCGATACTACTGTTCCAATACTGCAGTATCGATACTACAGTATCGACACTACAGTTCCAATACTGCATTATCGACACTACAGTTCCGATACTACAGTATCGATACTGCAGTTCCAATACTACAGTTCCAATACTGCAGTTCCAATACTACAGTTCCAATACTACAGTATCAGTACTACAGTATCACTACTACAGTGTCAGTACCACAGTACTAGTAGTACAGCGTCAGTACTACAGTACCAGAAGTACAGTAGTAGTACTTGATGTCAAACTGTCCAATCACTGAGTTAGCTGTCGGCCCATATCACTTTGGTATTTAGATGAAGAAGCTCATGTGTAACCAGTGTTTAGGTGAATGTAAGCATCGGATTGGAACATAATATACAACATGCTGCAGGCTGGAAGGTGTGACTCAACTTGTGTTATCTGATGACTTCGACATGAAAAGGAGCTTAAACTGTCCGGATCAGAGACACAGATTAGTGTGTGTGATTATAAACTGGTTGTTTTCTAGCTCTGGTATAGTTTCTGTCCGATAGTGATGATGATGATGATGCTCTGTCTTGTGTTTCACCATCATGAACCTCGCTGGGTTCTTGATTTGATTGGGATTCTTTATTTTATTGAATCAGAAGAAGGCTCTGGAGCTGGTCAAAAGGTGTTAATAGAAATGTGTGATTTCTCTTTAACAGGCGTCCGCCTGCCTTCTCACACTCTCACACTCTCACACTCGGCTGCTTTAACTGCTAAACAATGTGTGACTCGTGTCGTCGCACTGATCAGCTGTTCATGACAGCACACACTTTATAATATGTGTTTGACTGCTGAGGGGTCAGCGGGAGACTGGAGGTTAAGATAATTGCCTCTCGTGTCACTGTGAGGACATAAATCAGTGGTCTTCTCGCATGTTCCTGTTCCTGAAGTTAGATTCCTGTGTGTCCTGGATCTACAGCATCCTTCGGTTTCTGTGGTGGAGCAACATTTCATGTGAAATGTTGTTTATCCCACATGAAACAGCTTTTTACATTTGATGAACATTCACATGTGAAACATCATGTAACATACATGGCAACACGATTGTCTTTTTCTGAAGTGTCCCAGTTGGTGTTGGTGTTGCTCTCCAGTGTTTCCTAAAATATCTCCTGTAGTGTGAGCTCTGAACTGCTGCAGGAGGAACATTTAGACAGACTGTGGGCTGTGTGACTAAACACAGTGCATGAAACACGCTGAACGCAGCCAGTGTTGAGGGGGTTATGCAACAGTGCAGACGAAAGGAAGAGACGATGGACGGGAGTAACTGCAGGAGCTCAAAGAAAGACGATGTTTCTGTTCATCCATCTGACGTGAAAAATATCTTAAAATGTGACGGAAACAGATTTAGTGTATTCAACCAGAATACCTGGAAATATTCTGAAGATCCTCAGTGTTTTACAGCCCTGATCAGGCTGAGTCTTGAGCCTCAATACTTTACTGGTACCAACCAAAATGTGTCCATAGCTTTTTCAGTCTTTTCAAGTATTGAAATTTGACATCAGATGTCTGGTCTAATGGATCCAAATGGAATAAATATGTTGGTTTTAAGTTGTTGTAGGGCTGCTTGTGTTTGGACTGAAAGGTTTTTTCAGTGTTTTTGTAGACTCCTCATGATCTGTGGATGTATATGTGTTGTACTCTCAGTTTGTACACGAGTGCTGTTCGTTGATGTTGGTCACATCAGGACTGAAGCTGCAGACCTCTTCAGTGTTTCATGCCTCTGAATGTGTAGCTGCTCTCTGCCAGCTGCTGCTGTCCTTCATCAATTAACCAAATGTTCAGTCAGTGGGCTGGCAGCTCTCATCCTCTCAGCTGATGAACGGAGATGTTGCCCTTCACACAGTTTGTTGGCTCAATGCAGACTGCTCTGTCAGAGTGGAAGTGATGTCTTCCCTCTGAGGAAAAACAAATGATGTAGACTTTAAATATTCAGCCACTCTGAGTCTGTAGCCTCCAACGCAGCACGATGGAGGCGAATAAATGTTTTTCCCCAACGTACTCTGGATGATCCACAGACATAAAACTGACTGTCTGTGTGTCAGGACTCTGCTGTGTTTACTAGTCGGAAGGATTCAGCTTCTCCATCTAATTATGGAGCGACAGTACAGTTTATCCTCTGCATCAACAGACTTCAGCATGTACAACATCATCACATCATTTATTCACTTGTTCTTTTGAGTTCATTCCTGACTAGTACAAAAACACATTTAAGTTCCATTTACAAGCCTTTTCCGGAGATTTCTTGAGTTAAGAGTTTTATTTTTATTTTGTCACCTCACTAGAAGCCGTCTGTGCTCATGGGAGTGTTCACATGCCACCGTTAGTATGATCAGGTTTGTCCACACCAGGTTAAGATGTTTACATGCACAATGCATGACTCCAAACCAAGATACTTGTGTGCATAGATAAAATGAAAAGCCTCTAGGAAGAGACCAGGGCAGCAATGAATGATTACTGTCATCGTTGACTCATCTGTTCCTTATTTTAGGGTTAACCCTAACCCTAACCCTATGCTGGTGCAGTGGGTCCTGGGTTCCTCCTGGTGCACGACAATGCCCGGCCTCGTGGTGAGAGTATGCAGGCAGTTCCTGGAGGATGAAGGAATTGATGCCATTGACTGGCCCCCACGCTCGCCTGACCTGAATCCAATAGAACACCTCTGGGACATTATGTTTCGGTCCATCCGACGCCACCAGGTTGCACCTCAGACCGTCCAGGAGCTCAGTGATGCCCTGGTCCAGATCTGGGAGGAGATACCCCAGGACACCATCCGTCGTCTCATTAGGAGCCCCGACGTTGTCAGGCACGCTTACAAGCACGTGGGGGCAATACACAGTACTGAGTACCATTTTGAGTTGCTGCAATGGAAATTCAGCAAAATGGACGAGCCTGCCGCATCATTTGTTCACTTTGACTTTCGGGGTGTCTTTGAATTCGGTCCTCTGTAGGTTGATCATTTTCATTTCCATCAAACGATGTGGCATCCTTTGGTTCCTAACACATTACACAGTCCATATCAGTACAGATATCCAGCATGTTTTTTTTCCCATTGAGATCTGATGTGTTCCTTTAATTTTTTGGAGCAGTGTATGTGAACAGCCCCACACCCACAAATATTCTAATATTCCACTGTAAACGAGTGATCGATTTTCTGTTGATCGATTGATGGATCAATTTATGGATGAATCATTTCAGCTCTAGTACAGCTCTGCTACATATATATACACATGTATATATATATGTATATGACACGGGGGGCTGCATGTGGACTACCATCCTGCCAGGATAATCCTGTTCAGACGCAGATTATCGTCCCTTTGAAGTCGCTGCTGAAAGTTTCTCCGGAGGTTGTTCCAGCAGAGTTTCACTAATCTGTCCGCTGGTGTTGTTGGTGAAGCCTCAGGATGATTGTTACACATCCAAAAGATTTGTTTTAACAGATGTTTCCAAACAAAAACTGGCCATTTAAAATGGTAATCTTCAACTCTATATCTGTACGGTGGCTATCAGCGAAACACTACAGGAGGTTTACTCTGGTTCTAGTCCTTCGTCCATCTTTCACATCATCGCTGCACATCGTTTTTATTCCTTGATGAAAAATAGAATACATTTTTTATAGGTTTTGTTTTCAAATGTTAAGTCATGATGGATAAAAGGTTGTCTGCAAGTATTTTTCACTGATGAAACTCACTGAACTCTAGCTGAAAATGACATCATGGATATCTTCTACAAGAATCTAACAAACTAACAAAACAAAAATATATGACATTTATGAAAAGAACTATATATTTGGTATTGTCACTTGATAAATAACTTTCTTGATTTAACGCTTTACACACAACACAGTTGATCCAAATTGTTTAGCAGCACGGAGAGAAAAACAGAACAAAACAAAGTGACGACAGAAGAACAGAAACTTCAACAGGTGATCGAACGTTTTGGGATTAAAACCTGCAGTGAACTAATCCCATGTCTGACCTATGAACCCTGGCTCTATGATCCCTCCTGGCTCCTTCCTTCTGTCCAGTGGAGCAGCGGTCAGAGGTAGACTTGAAGGTGTCCATCACTCTGAGTCTTGTTATGTAACCGCAGTGGTTCAGGACAGTCGATCATTACCTGTCAGTGAGAACGTCCCTCCTGTTAAAGGCAGAACACAGATGAGTGGGACTCAGAGCTCTGACTCATCAACATGTGAAGGCTGCAGCAGACTGATGTCTGAAGAGACATGAAGCCTCAGAGGAAAATGTTTCAGCTCAGATCTGTTTTCAGTCCCTTTAAAGGATCATTACAGTTTGTTCTGTGTTCCTATGTCACACCTTTCCTAGATGATATAACATCTTATATTTATATTCTTACCACCAGTTCTAATTATTCTGTCTTTTGTTATTGGATTGTTTTACCCATGAGCCTCAGCAGCCTCTTCTCTGGAGAAGAAGCCAGTCAGAGAGATGAAAACACAACATGTTCCATGCCGGTGTATAAAAATGACGGTGAAACAAGGTGGAATCACGTAACTGGGTTCCTTTAAGGCGGCAGCGCCCTCCGTCTGTCAGACCGTGTTCGGGGCTTCATCACCCTCTGAGCTTCATAACCCACCAGCAGCAGCTCCGTTGTTTGACCGTGTTCTTCTCTTTGTGTGTTTCCTGTTTCAGAAGTACAGGCACCACGATGAGGACTCGTCCCCCCAGGACCAGAGCTCCCCCCAGCTGACGGAGGAAGCAGGGGGGGCGGAGCTGGTCCAGGTAGCAGAGAAGAACCTGTCCCAGATCGAGAATGTGCACGGATACGTCACCCACGCTCACATCTCACCCATGAAGGTAGGAGACGTCTGTCTCTCTCTCTCTGTCTGTCTCTCTGTTGTCTCTGTCTGTCTCTCTGTTGTCTCTGTCTGTCTCTCTGCTGTCTCTGTCTGTCTCTCTGTCTGTCTCTCTCTCTCCCAGAGTCAGGTGTGATTTATTTGTGTATTCCCTTTTAATCCTGACACACACTCACTCACTCACTCACACACACTCTCTCTCTCTCTCTCTCTCACACTCTCTCTCTCTCTCTCTCTCTCTCTCACACACTCACACACTCACACACTCACACACACACACACACACACACACAGAGGGAGGATGAGGGTGGTTGCTTGTCTGTGTTGCTTCATTAAAACATTGAAGCTGCTCTGAAGCTCGTACCTGTACCTGTTCATCATACATCTCCTGTCATGATGCCATCTCTCACACACACACACACATACACACACACAAACACACACACACACACACACACACACACACACACACACACAAACACACCATCACCATCAGTCAAATTCCTCCAGTCAGGTTTCTGTAGGACCCCCCAGCGTTACAGTCACTGCAGGTTAACACCAGTTTACTCAGGATGAGACTCAAAGCTTCTCTAAAACAGGAAGTAAAATAAAACCAGCCAGGTGTCAGGACGCGTCCTCAGTCAGTTCCAGCATTTTATGTAACAAAATAAAAAAATCACTTTTTAGCAGCAAAAAGTCACATCTTCTCAGCGAATGATGTTGATGACCTTTCCTGTAGCGTCACCCTCAAAACTAAACCATCAAGCTGTTAATGCCATCTAACACTTGTGATGAACACTGCAGCCTGTAGGGGGCGCTAGCAGGACTTTAGACTGTCACTATCCCTGATCCAGCACTCTTATATTATGCGTCATAATGCTCGGTAACCTGCCCCCAACATTTCAGTCAGTGAGTCCTTACAGGGAGACGTTGAAAATACAAACTAATTAAAATTAAGACCCGGACCAGGCTCATGCCCACATCTCCAGGACCACACCCAGCTAAACTCGGTGTACTCAGTGACTGAAGTGTTACTTCCATCACAATGTTCATCAGACTGGCTGCCAGTCAACACTTTGTTTCCAATATATAATAATAATGTTAATATATATATGCTGTACTCAGGTTGTCAGTGTGTTTATTAAAACCAAACCAGAACCAGAACCAGACTTCCTGGAAGCTCAACCTGGAGAATTTGGTGCCGTCCCGGGTCACATGACTCTGCTTCCTGTTCATGCCGTCCTCCATGCTGCTCCTGTGAGCTGCTGCTGTGTTTGTGTCTGTCACATTCAGCTGTGTGTGTGAACTGGATCCATCGGAGTCTTTCACGTGGGTTAAAGAGTCGCTCAGTTCAGTTTACCAGCACGAAGCTCTAATGAAAGACGCTGTCCACTTGCATGATGGGAAAAGTAGGATCCAGGGTTTGAGCCATGCTAGAGACTAAATGCCAGTTTAATACTGAATCACTGCAGGTCTCCTTTAAGCAAAATACGTTATTTAAAGACTTCACGCTTTGGATACTTGTGACTATCAACAAGAGACATTTATTAAATTAGTTGAAAAATACTTGATAAAGGATGATTAAAAACGGTTAGTTATAACCCTGATAATGATGTTACAGTAATAATGACTTCATTTATGTAGCGCGAAAGTTACAAAGTCCTTCACAAAAAGATATAAATGCATTAGAATATAAATAAGATGCAATGTAACATTAAATTAATAGCACTAATGCAGTAAAAACACAGAATACAAACATGGATGTGAACAGTGTTGGATTTATTAGAGTGTTTTAGTGAGTAACACTGAATATAAACATAACTTTAGTTTGTTTCCAAGAAAACTTCACAGGGTCCCTTCAAGTTACAAAGGGTGAAAATGAACCCACTGTGGTAAAGGCATTAGTTTAATCTGTTATCCGTTTCCATCAGTGGGCTCATATCAAACTAAAGATTTCATGTGAAACTTGATGGTTTTCAGTTGATTTGTGAGGTGGCGTGTGTCACTGCAGCAAAACAAACAACAGAAACACTGGACTCACTCACTTCTGTGTGTGGAGTCGATTAATCCAATCTGCAGATTAGCTGAGATCTGATATTTCACAGGGGTTTAAACACCTTCACGCTGCTGTGGTCATGGTAACAGAGTACATGAGACCAGATTAACGCCGGATGAACAGGACTGATGTGTTCAGACTGCTCGGTGCTCAGTGGAGCTCTTCTGCCATCGTGTGGTGTTCAACACACCGACAGCTTCTGTGTTTGTACAGCAGTCCACATCCTCTCTAAACCTCGGACTCTCCAGAACCAGGAGTGGACTCCGCCCATCTGGTCTGACTGTTTGTGCTGCAGTTTGGGTTAGATAAATAATCTCATCATTTGATAACGATGATACACTCTGTTTATACTTTAATCAGTAAAAATGATATGAAATATTTCATAGAAGTATTATTATATTATTAATGTAAGTCCGTTTATTTATGCAGCACAAAATCACAATATAACTGACGCCATGACCAATATCAGTGTTTGAGAGTTCAAATAATTTCTCCTGATGTTTGTGTTTTACCAAAAGTGCATCACTTGAATGACGTTATTAAAGTTTTTTTTTTACCATGATATGTGCTGAGTGGGACATTTTAAAGTGAAAAAATAAACTGAAAGCAAATATGGCTGTACATTTTAAAAAGTAAACTTCACTGGGGCGTAAATTAGTATTGATAACGAGTACAAACACCAACACAATTTTTAACATCAGGAAAGTTATTTAAATTTATAGAAATGACCCCAGCTTGATTTAGTTTAATATCTTGGTTTTTAATTAAGTTTATTAATTAGGCAAATGACTGTAAACTGTAGTTGTAGTTTTATAAATGCAGTAGTTGTACTTCTTGTACTTGTTCACTTCTCTCTGGGAGTCGTGTCGATCATCCCAGGTTGTGTTCGCTTGCTGTCGTGTGTCTCGGCTTCATACATGTGTCACTGCAGCGTTCAGACCTGATGACTCATGATTCTGGTCCTGGAGAGCTCACATGATTGGATGATACCGAAGCAGACGTTATGACCATTGTTTTGTTGTTTGAAAAGTGACACAGAAATATAAAAGTACTTCAACTGTGAAACAAACAAATAAAACATTGATCAGAATTGTTCAAACAATAAGTGAAAACACAATCATCATAACGTTAATATCTGAAGTAACTGAAGGAATAATCACGTGTTTTAGGAATATATATATTTATATATATCAAACCTTTCATCCCAAGTTTTATAGGCTCTTCAACACACACTTACTGCTCCACTGAGATGAACTTCACTATTATACTCAATCATTATAGTTACGTTGGATAAACTCCCTCAATACTGAAACAACACCTTCTTCTATCATTTGTCTTACATTTCTTTATATTTGGTCTTTATTATTATTTATTACATTTAATTATCTTACTGAAACTGATATCAGCCCGATGACACCCCCAGTGTGGATCTGGTTCAGCACAACGACCAAAGACAAACCTGCACCAGTACGAGCCAGCATTTAATTGATTAGCAGTCTGCCCCCCCGGCTCCTCCACTCCACCTGTCAATCAACTGGAGGCTTATTTGAAAAGTGTTGATCAGTGGGAGGGGTCAGAGGGACCAGCCGTCCAATAACAGCCTCAGCAGCTCTCCAGGACCCCGATAGACCCTGTTAGCCGTCAGCCTCCCTCCTTCTCCGTCCTCTGTCCTTCTTTCTATCTGTTTGTCCTTCTCTCTGCCTTCATATTCTTTTCCTCTTTACTCTGATTTCTGTCTCTGGTTACTTTAAAGATTCCCCTCTCATTTGTTTTTATTATTAAAGTCTGGTGATATTTTATATTTTTCTTATTATTAAGCCTCACTGTGTCACTGGGTGACATGTTCCTTCATCACCATGAACACACACACTGTAGTTTATCTGGACTCAGTCCCACACACACCGTCCTGCTGCCCCAAACACTCACTAGAGCACCACATGTGGATTCATCCACCGCTGAAAATAGTCCCCAACAGATGCACTATGTCCTGCTGTTAGTTTAATAAAAACTACAGCGCCTTTTGAAACATGAAACTATATATTTGTGAGGAGTTTCTAAAGACACACCAACATGTTGTTGGTTCGGGTCTGAACATGACATTTGTTGTCTGTAGAATAACACCACTTACCTAGTTTGACTGATGGCGAGCAGTAATTATTCCCTGTGAAGATTCCACACATGTTGTAGATCCTGACGGCATTTCGTCTTTTGTGATCAGTGATTCTAATCAGGGTTCAGTGTTTATGGTGGGGGGGGACATCTTAGACCTTGTATACAGGGGCTGTGGCAGTAGATTCACTCATCTTTGTTCTCACTGTAGAAACAGGAAGCAAACTAGTTTCAGAACATTTCATCCACATGGGCCTCCAAAACATCTGAGGAAAACACCCCCCCACCTCTCACTCATTCACCCCCCCCTTCTGTCTGACCTCTGGAAGGATTAACTGTCTCTCTCTCCTGCTTTGCCTCTGCTGTATTTTGACCTCTCCGAGACTCCGTCTTTCCTCCCCTCCTGTATCCTGTAGGTAGCATCTCTGGAGTGCATCTTTGACGGCTCTTCAGCGTTAGGACAGCACCTCCCGGAGCTCCCCTCCCCTACGCCCTCCACTCTCTATCCCCATGGCGAGGACAGCCCCCTCCCCTCCTGCTCCTCCAACCCCTACCCCCCAATCCAGGTAAACCCCCTCCCTCTCCGCTGGGCTGTTGTCATGGTAACCCAAACTTCAGTACCACTTTATTTAGTCATCTCATCATATTTTCATCCATTTCTAAAGAGAAAATCTTCTCGCTTATCTACAACTTTCATATTCAAAGGAACCCATTGAAAAGGCCTCAGTCGTCCACCTCATCTGAAAACACGCTGCTTTAGCTTGTTGTGTTGTAGCAGTACTGAATGTTTAGATCATACATGTTTTGCTGGTAGTGAAGTCATGGTAGTCGTGGTTCGTGACAACACCAGGCTGGTGTGGAGCAGGGTGGGCCCGAGAGGCACCACAAGGCTCAACAGACTTTGAAGGAATAGTTTTTGGTATATACGCTTATTCTCTTTTTGTCCAAGAGTAAGATGTATGTTTGTTAAGTATGGAGCTGGGCTGAGGACATGGTTAGCTTAGCATAAAGACACAGCTAGCCTGGCCCTGTCCAAAGTTTAAAAAATACACCTCTAAAGCTCATGTTTTATCTTGTTGGTTTAGTTTAGGGTTTTGGGGGGAGTTACATGCTTGAACCATGTCTTGATGAACCTGGCTAGCTGTTTCCTATGCTAAGCTAACTGTCTCCTGGCTCTAGATCTGTACTTAACACACAGGTTCAAGAATGGTATTGATCTTCTGATATAACTTTTTTTGCAAGAAAGCAGATAAAATATTCAAGATTCATGTTGTCCATCAGTGTAGTCTCTTTGAATGGAAACCATGTATTATAATGGTGAAAGCCATGGTGACATCATGTTAGTGGAGTTTGTTGTAGACGTGATAAAGAATCCTGGATGGATTATCAGTCCAGGATGAATTCTAAGAGCTGTGGTGATCCTCTGACCCCTCATCTAGCTTTTCTAATACTTTGTTTGTTTGTGAGCAGATACCTGCAAAGAATTCCCATCAGCCTCAGCTGTACTTTGACAAATGTGACAACGTTAACATGTTAAACAAAGATAATGATCACTGAGTATGTTAGCGATGTCGTTGTGAGCATGTTCACTTCAGCATTGAGCCCAAAGCAGCTGTGTGTACGGGCAGCCTCACAGAGCTGTAGCAGGGCTGTAGACTCTGACAGACCAGATGGAGATCTGGACTACAGCGTTAAGAAGCAGCAGACTGAAGACGAGCTGGACGCTTTGTTACCTTGTTTGCACATTTCACATGTTGTGAAGTGACTGCAGTTGTACTGTAGAATAATTCTGAGCCGTAGCTTGTTGGCTGTCGTACTTCAGACTAAACATAGCGCAGCTGGACGGCGGTGTAGTCTCTGAGCCGGACCTCCACACCTTCGCTTCACCGGTAAAATCACCCGCTCCGTCGATGAGCTTTCTGCTCACGGTGACACTCTTTGGTGGAGAAATCTCCACATCCCGCTCTTCATTGTTTCCTCCACGTTTGATCTGCAGCAGCCGCCCGTCCCGGCCTGACGTCAGCAGGCAGCTATCTCCAACACCTCCGCCGCGATAACGCAATGAATGGATCCTCACATCCCACAAAGACAGTGAAGGCTGGGAGGACGTACTGTACCCTCCTTTTTTTAATTATTCCTTTCATTTTTTCATCTCTCTTCCTCCGCCTCCCGCTCGCTCTCCTCAGCAGCACCATGGCAACGCAGGAGATGAATGGTGACAAAGAAAATCCTGACGGCAGGAAAATGGAGGAGGAGGAGGTGAAGGAGGAGGGGGTTGAACCTGCAGAGAAGGACAAGGGCAGATTTATTGAGGCTTTTGGTAACAGAAGGGGGGGGGGGGGGGGGGGTTGATTGTAAAATGCAGGATAGCTGGCCTCCTGTTCATCCCCAACAAAGAGATTTACAGCAGCTCTGGTGTATATTTATCACCAAGACAAAGAACTCAGAGGCCATGAAATGACTTGTCACTAATGCTGCTTCTCCATCGTCTCATCTCTGCTACACTTCATTCCCAGCTGCAGCAAAGGATGCTGGGAGGACAGGCCAGCTCTATTTATAGTCAACAGGGTTCCAGACGGTCCTGGAATTTCAGGGAAATCATGGAATGTCAGGGCTGCATATTCCAGGCAGGGAAAGTTGGGGATTATCAGGGAACTATTAAAAAGCAGAATGTGTGTTCTTGTTTCATACATTAACTTTTGGACAGTTTCAGACTGATCCACAACATTTACAATCATTTCCAGAAAGAAATCCTTTGGACAATATATTTATATAACAGAAGTCAATAATAACAACTGGATTTATATTTATTATAAGATGACCTAATACACCTGTTTTTGTGAAACATGTTTCAGGAAAGTTTACCTGAATATTCTGTTGATTCAGCAATAAGAAAAACTTGTGTTCCACTTTGTTTCTGCAGTGAGGAGACATCAGTTCATTTTAACTTGTTAGGAATTTATTTCTTCCATTGCAGCGAAGCTCCTCTAGGTTGAAGTGGGCTAACTAAACACTTGTGGGACTCACAGACTTAAGACAGCCCACATCTGTAAATAGACAGGAAGAAAGTCACTAGCTTTGTCATATTAAGGATACAAACAACCCAAAATAAAACACTCTTAATATAAGAGACTCACTCTGCAAAGCACTTGCTCCATTCAAACAAGAAATCCACTCTTGTGAATATAATGCAAATGTCTAGTCCTCAAATATATATTGGCTCATTTCTGGGCCAATACAGTAATGATAATAATACTATAATATTACACCTTTCATACATTTCTCTCTGGCTGGAGGATTGATGGTGATACCCAGATGTCTCTCTTCCTGAGGTCTAATGTGCTGACATAGTGTTGTTAACTGTGTTTGTCTCTTTATTTCGGACAGATCTCTGTTTTGTCCTGATTCCCGGTTCGTCTATAAATTGTCAGAGATGCAGTTTTAATGGGAGCAAAGGAGACTCTGGTCATCAGGATCAACAGTTACACAGAGTTGGGTGTCATCCGCAAAACGCTTTTCCTCTGGACTTTGACTCCTGGTGTTATTATATAAAAGTAGTGGACCCAGGACAGAGCCTTGAGGCACTCCATATGGGATGTTTGATGTTTGTGATGAGAAGCTTTGAGCATGAAAGGAAATTCAAATTGTATTTGTAATCAGTGTTTTTATAAAGAATAGCTGCCGTTCACCGACTCCTCTCTGAAACACACATTGGAATCAAACTGGCTGTTTTTGTCAGGCCCAGCCTGAAAGTCAAAGGGAATAAATACAAAGTACAATTTGAAGTAATATTGAAGTAGGCAGAAGGTTCGCCGCAAAACAAACTTTCAGGCGTTCCTGTAAAAACCAAACGACCAACGATGCTTCTATTTAGGAACAAGTGAATGAATGAATAACATAACAAGGACATAAAGCCTAACAAAATACAGAAAAATGTAAACCCAATCCAGCACACAATCACATTTGGGTTTTGCAGATGATTTTGTGATGAGCCTGCTTTAACTAACTAGTTCATCCTCACTGACACTAAAATGTCTAAATGAACTTCCTGCTAAATGAATCAGCTGTCGTGACATCACACATCATCCAGCTGTCCGTCACAGCCGTGATAACTCAGCATTTTGCAGGCGTGAGTTTCCCCTGCTGACTCATATTTGGAAAGGGACTCAAAGTCTGAGGGCTGAAGTAGGACAGAGGTCAGCTGGACTAAACCCACAGCGGACTGAGAACGAGGAGGAGGAGGAGGAGGAGGAGGAGGAGGAGGAAGGAGCTGCGTGAGGTTTCCAGACTGCAGAGAGAAGAGATCAGAGGACTCATTTCCTCCCTGCCTGCGCTCTCTTTAAACACACACTCCCTCGTCTCTCCGTCCTCTCGTCAGCCCTGCAGTCTGTTGTTGCTGTCTGCTTCAGACAGACGGAGGCTGGCCGACCGGCTGCTCTCTCTCCGCCTGCTCAGCGATGCTCTCTCACCCCGGCAGGTTAATCCGCCCCCGGAGGCTCCTCTCTCTCTTTTTCTCGTCAAGTCCGGCGTCTGACGGCTGCCGTTTACCGGCTGCCGCCGCCGCTGCTCATAACTGACGGGAGGAGGGCGACCTCGGTGTGTCTCTGCTCCTCTCTGCTCCGTCGCTCCTCTCCTGGAAGCAGCGTCTGCTCACCTCCACCAGCTCCTTCACCAGCTCCTCTGCAGCCTCCCTGTTTGTGTCTGTGAGGAAGAGGAGGAGGAGGAAGAGGAGGGGGGGACACAAGGTGGAGTGAAGCCCCCCTCCCATCGTCTGCTCTTCAGCCAGCACCACCTCCGCCACCCCGCAGCCTGCAGCAGGAGCGAGAGGAGGCGCAGAGGAGGCGACACACCACCTCCACCTTCAACACAGCAGCAGCAGCAACAAGCAGCATGCTCAACTCTGTGTGGTACGCCAAAAAGATGGGCCGCCGCATCATGGGCACCCTGAGGAGAACCAAGCGGCTCCACCGGCGCCTACTGGTAGGTCACCCCCCCCCCCGCCCCCACACCATAAAAAACCATCTTCACAAAGGTGAGGAGGTGGGGGGGTACTGCACAGCTGCACTGAGTAGTGTGAGTCATTTTCTACAACATGTGTGCAGGCAGCCTGTATACATATGATCCTGCACTTCTCTGACTGGTGTGTGTGTGTGTGTGTGTGTGTGTCGCTGTAAACGTATTGATCGGTCCGTCTGCTGTGGATGTGATGCTGCTGGATGAAGCAGATGTGGAAAAGTTGCAACAGGAGAGCTGCTGCTGCGTCATGTGGTGGATCAGGATTCATGTAGAAACCTTCACATCTGCTTAAATTCTTCACCGCAGATCTAGAAACGCCCTCATCCAGTGATTTTGTCATCATCATCATCATCTTCATCTTCATCAGATAAATGCAGACACAGCGTGAACATGAGGACGTGGCGTGGAGGTCTGAGGTGGTTTGTTGAGATCTAAACGTGTCTTTCAATGTTCAGGAATCAGCGTCGTACAGAGCGCTGCTGGTTGTTCCAGAGCTTTCAGCAGCTGTGGGTTGTAACGATGAGCTGGAAGTGTTTCTGTTGATGTCAGGTTCGGTTTGGTTTCCTGTCACACCTGTATATATCTCTGTTATAAATCTCTGTGTGAACGAGGCAGCGTGTCGATGTGGAGAGATTTACCTGCATAAACAGCAGCATCATGTTCTGGGCAGATGTGAGGAACCCCTGCAGTAGCACATGCCTTCCCCAGCGTTGCCTAGCAACCTCCAGGCTCCTGACACGCAGCACTACCCCACCGCCTCCCTGTTTACTGCCTCAAACACACGTTAACGTGCACGCACAAGGACACACACACACACACACACACACACATCAAAATGTAGGACAAACTATAAAAACTGAAGCTGAGAAAAGTGTCATGAAGAGAGAGGAGCTGCTGCCTCTGGATGGATGCTTCCGTTTCAGAGGTGTCTTCTAATCTTAGAACAACAGTCAGGAAGAATCAGGCCCGTTCATGCTGCTCATTAAAACATCTCTTCCTAACATGCAGCCAAGTGATGGGAGGAATAATCCATAGTTGTTGTTTTGTGCTAAACTTGACATGAAGGTAATGTGAGGCTACATCTTCATCTTTAGTCTGTGTGTCTGTGTCTTACTCGACGAGCTGCAGAGGAGATAAACAGACTGTTACTGTGGAAGACGTCTCCTTCATTTGTCCAACTGAAATCGTTAAAATCTCATATCAACTTAAAAAACTTTGGGGTGCATTTCCACACAGAAGTTCAGATTCTGTGATTTTGTCAATTACACTGGAAGTCGAGGGTCTGCGGTTAGTTCACTGTCTGTAATAACAGTGGGACAGTCGAGTATCTGGTTAGTTCACTGTCTGTAATGACAGCGGGACAGTCGAGGGTCTGTGGTTAGTTCACTGTCTGTAATAACAGTGGGACAGTCGAGTATCTGGTTAGTTCACTGTCTGTAATGACAGCGGGACAGTCGAGGGTCTGTGGTTAGTTCACTGTCAGTAATAACAGTGGGACAGTCGAGTATCTGGTTAGTTCACTGTCTGTAATAACAGCGGGACAGTCGAGTATCTGGTTAGTTCACTGTCTGTAATAACAGCGGGACAGTCGAGTGTCTGCGGTTAGTTCACTGTCTGTAATGACAGCGGGACAGTCGAGTATCTGGTTAGTTCACTGTCTGTAATGACAGCGGGACAGTCGAGGGTCTGGTTAGTTCACTGTCTGTAATGACAGCGGGACAGTCGAGTGTCTGGTTAGTTCACTGTCTGTAATAACAGCAGGACAGTCGAGTGTCTGCGGTTAGTTCACTGTCTGTAATGACAGCGGGACAGTCGAGGGTCTGCGGTTAGTTCACTGTCTGTAATGACAGCAGGACAGTCGAGTGTCTGCGGTTAGTTCACTGTCTGTAATGACAGCGGGACAGTCGAGGGTCTGGTTAGTTCACTGTCTGTAATGACAGCGGGACAGTCGAGTATCTGGTTAGTTCACTGTCTGTAATAACAGCGGTACAGTCGAGTGTCTGCGGTTAGTTCACTGTCTGTAATGACAGCGGGACAGTCGAGTGTCCGCGGTTAGTTCACTGTCTGTAATGACAGCGGGACAGTCGAGGGTCTGCGGTTAGTTCACTGTCTGTAATAACAGTGGGACAGTCGAGTATCTGGTTAGTTCACTGTCTGTAATGACAGCGGGACAGTCGAGGGTCTGCGGTTAGTTCACTGTCCATAATGACAGTGGGACGCAACTCAAAAATCATCCCAACCTGGACCAGAATGTGAAAGTGAACTGATTTAAAAGACTGAATGTTTTATTAGGTTTCTACTAAGTGTAATCTTTCGAGCACTGAAGAATTTGAAGCTCAGTGATTGGTGCATTAGTGGAGTCGTAGTAGTGTCACTTTGCGAACTGAACCCTCAGGTGTTTGATGGGACCAAGATCAGGGTCTTTGTTGTTTGACCTTTGTTTTGATGCTTTAATTATCTTAAACGTGTGTGTAAATGCTCCCGTTTCCTCCCTTTTCCTCCCTCTGAGGACGATGTGTCACCACACATCTGATCAGTTTTTTAGACAATTGTTTATACTCATGTTGTAGGATTTGACTTTAAGACAGTTGGCTCTCCATGTTTGTGCTAGTAGCAAACGAGTGCCCAGTTGTGTAACCAGATGCTAGTGGTTGTTGCTCGTGGGTCACATTGTAATTCCCCGCGTAGTGTTTTATATGTTGTAAACGCTTATTTAGCTTTTTGAGTATAACTGTCGGCCTCAGACGTAAACAAACCGGCGTCCGCGGATGGATATGCAGGGTGATTAGGTCAGCCTGGATATAGATCCCAAAGCAGTCATCCTTAATGGGCCTTCCAGGCGCCTCTTTCTGTGTTTACTTTCAGTCGGACTCAGAGACAGTAGGAGGCTCCCGCAGCTCTCCCAGATATACATTGAGTCCTCATTTCCCCGAATCTCTGCAACAAAGGTGGCAAGTACAAAATTAGAACGACCCATAGAGCCACAATAGACACATATATGTCTCTGTAGTTAATTACAATTGAAGTTATAATTGGGTTTTGTTTGGGTCTTATTTTCATTCTAGAAGTATACGGCACTTCTGGAAAAAAACCACATGACTGACCAGGTATTGAAGTCCACAGTTTAAGTATAATGTCTAAGCCACCTGTTCAGATGTGGGGGGTGGGATCATGGAATTCCTGGAACACCAGGAATTATATTTTGAGAATTAGCACTAATTTGCAGCATTTGTTTTAGTGTGAATGTGACTGTGTCTTCTCTGTTGTTGCCAAACACTGAGGTTTATCATGATATCACCATGGTAACTGGGACCACAATCATCAAATGAAAGGATAATTCTGGTTTATTACAGCTTGGGCCTTATTTTCATAGTCGTAGTTATATCCATCATTTCTCTCATTAATAATGACAACCTGGAACAAACCTGCAGGCTAGACAAACATTTAGAAGAGAAAACAAAGGTGAACAGTAAACCTGTCAGTTCACAGACCCTCTCCTGGACTCACTGTAGTTGTAGCTCCTGCTGCGTAAATTTCCACATTAATGAGGAAAAAAGAAAAAAGTACTTTTGTTAATCCCCCACAGCTCCTCCGTGTTTTAGGATATTAAGTTTATACTAATACCACCCATATTATGTGAAACAAGTATAATGACATGGGAAGGAACATGCCTCATTACCGACTCTGTTAGTACAACTGGTTGTATTTCTAAATCTGTGGTATGTTAACAGTGATGGGTGTGTTGATCTGTGCAGCCTGTAGGTGGAGCTGCAGACGCACAGCAGCACCGTTCAGGCAGCAGTCCTAATCTTCAACAGATCCTCAGTGTCAGTGCTGCACCTCTCAGTGTGTAGAAAACACTGGATGTGTGAGCAGTGAGATGATATTTATATGCTGACATGTTCAGCGCAGTTTATCGGATTGATTGGCTCTCGAAATGCTGCGTTTGTGTTCCTGTTGTCATGAATCATGCGGACCAGATTCCAGACTCACTCCGGGTCGATCCTGATTGAGCCTGCGGGCTGAACACAGTAACAATAACCTACTTTATTGTTCAAAAACAATGGCGCCATGTACATAATCACTGCAGATCACTGATGCTGATCAATACGTTTTGAAACTGTCTTTGTGAATGTGGACGGAGATGAGGCGTTCAGGGACTGTAGATGTTGTTTGGTGAGTAGGACGATCCAGGCTGGTTTATTGGTCATTTTGAACAGAAGGAGTGATGTCGTCATATATCCAGATGAACTGTTCACGGGTCAGCAGCGGCTGGGGATGCTAGAGAGGGAAAGATCTGGAAAAGCTCCTCCCACCAAACCGCGGCCTCCTCCTGGATTTTAAATCCACTTATGAAATCAGACCTCTGTCCAACTGCACAGCGCCTGTTGTCATGTCAACACTCGTATGAGGGTTACACTGGGCATATTTTATGTCGTGTAAATTATTTTCCCATTCATAATTTGCCCCACATAAAGTCCAGACAGCCTCCTCTGTCACAACAGGAAGGTCTAAAGTTTTTTGGTACCGCTGCTAATATGAGTTTTGATACCAATACTAAAATGATGCTAATGATTTCTGAGGCTGATATCGATATTTGATAGATTAAACCCTTTCAGATTTTGTCATGTTACAATCTGGGTGCAGCACTGGGAGAAAACGGCAGCAGCTTCGTGGTTGAGTCCTGAACAGCCGGCGAGGACTGTCAGGTTTTTATCTCCAGCAGAGGCTTAAAGCCGCTGCAGAGAATATCCAAAAGAAAGCTGCGGCTTTCTGCCTGCCTGCCGCCGCTAACCGGGAGTCCTCATCACACCCCCCCCCCCGCTGCTGACGCTGACATGCACGTCGCTGTGTCTGAATCCGGGGGCGGCATCGATTATTCATGCTGCGAGTGGAGCCGCCCCCCCCTCGTGCTGACATGTGCCACGCTCACTGAAGCCGATTAATTGGCAGGAGAATGAGAAGATGAGAGGGAGGGTGTCACAGAGAAAGAGCAACTGAAGAGGGAGGGGTAAAGTGAGAGAGAAAAGGGGGGTGTTATTGTGCTTTGGTGGTGGAGCCTGAGTAACAGAGTTTGGATCTGTTGCTGTTGCACTACAGAGACCGAACAAGCCTGTCCAGACCTGAAGGAACATCCATCATTTATTATTTATCCTGCCCCTCCTCCTCCAATCGGGAATCTCCTCGAGGAAGATGACCACGCATTACCACCGGCAGGAGTTCACCTCCAAGGCCATGAACGGCGCCGAGAAGAAGCTGCCGCGGGTCAACATCAACCTGCAGGAGTCCATCGCCCACCTGCACCCCCTCCAGAGGCAGCATGCCATCGAGCTCCACCGCCAGCAGCAGCAACAACAGCAGCCAAATCGCCCACAGGTGCAGGCGTCTCTGTCGACATTTACCGCCTGCACCGTACCGGCGTCCTGCAGAGCTCGCAGCCGTTTCCTCAACCTGCGGGACAGCGTCAAGAAAAGCCCGACCAAGAGTACCGCTAAAGTGGTCAGCAGCGGCCACGCAGGAAGCCGGCCAGAAATACCCTGGGTGCCCTTCGCTTTCAGTAAGGTACTTCAACATCCACGACATGTTCTGGTTGAAGCTGGGAGACCTTTTGCGCTGTTTTTTTGTGGAACAAAAGCTTTAATTAGTTTAATTGTGTCGCAGGTAAGGTTGAAAAAGTACTGAAGTTTGTAGCTCCAAGTATTTGTAGCACAAAATATCAGTCTCAAGTAATAAAAGGTGGTCCTCCTGTTCGTATTCTTGCGTACTTTTTCTTTGATGAGACCGTTCCAGACTTCAGTCGAAATGTTGGCAGTTTTAGACTGTGTTTTTACTTTGACAAAGTTCTTGTGTAGATGCTTGTGTTAACAGCTTGAGCTTCTTTTGTTTAATGAACGGGAGATGTAGAAAAACATGTATTTGTCAAACTCAGATACTGGGAAAGAACCAAAAAAACTTGTACTCACTTTATTTATGATGTCAGTCCTCAAATCTTCATCATGTAAAGTTTTTCATCATCTGCGTCAATAAGACTTTGAGGTGTGAAGAACTTTGTAGTTATTGTTCAAAACCAGATTGGAAAAAGGGCTCTTTTGGTACCTGAGTATGTATGTCGTGACCTCTGACCCTTGAACTCATTGTGTTGTTGGTGATTGAGGAGCTGAGGAAATTATAAATGACTTCAATTGAAACATAGTTTTCAGAGCTGGCTGCACATATTCAGTGGTGTGTGTGTGAGAGCTA
Source organism: Enoplosus armatus (assembly GCF_043641665.1). Taxonomy (NCBI): domain Eukaryota; kingdom Metazoa; phylum Chordata; class Actinopteri; order Centrarchiformes; family Enoplosidae; genus Enoplosus; species Enoplosus armatus. The sequence goes on along the minus strand of NC_092193.1, from coordinate 1,024,000 downwards.
CTACAGCGTGTCAGTTTATGGAGAATCAATACAGACCGTCCATGTGTGACTCTGTTGTCATGACGTCTGTTGTGGTCCTGTAGCTGAAAGCCAGATCTTCATCTTTCTGCTTTAACATTTAAATTGTTCTTCTTCATCCATCAAACTCATTCAATCATGTTTTGATCCTAAACTGTTTCTCTCGTTTCCTCCTCAGACATATTGATTTATTTCTGCATTCGTGTGTGCTGGACACAATAATAATTAACATTTGACTGATTGAGTCTGCAATCAATAATTATTTCCATGTTTAATTAATATCTTGATTAGAGCTGGACTGTGAATCAGCTGATATTAGCTTTAAATCTGTGTTAAATAACAAGAAATTGAACTACACTAAAGCCAAATATTTGCTTGGGGTCATTTAGAAACATTAAACTTTAACTGTAAACTTCTTTAAAAAACAAATGTAACAAATCTTCATCATTAATGTTCATGTTATGTGTTAAATTATGGGCTGAGCCATCGTTATTATTGTTATCAGCATCAAATAATCTCGTATTGTTATAATGTTGATCATTTTTGGATGAAATAACCATTCAGTCTGTAGACTGTCAGAAATATGTCTCCAGACCCAAAGACATTCAGTTTATAATGATATGAAACTGAAAGATGTTTTCTTTTTCCGATCAGTTATTAATTGCAGATGAATCTGCTGATGATCGACTAATCGATGAATTGACTAATAGTTTCGGGAACAGCTGTGCAGTTGTTTGTTTGGGCGGGGTCGGGCTCTCTTGTGTTGGACAGTTGATGTTCTGTTCTCATCACCACAAAGATCCCGTCCGTACAGGAGCGCTCACTCTTGTCAGATTAAAACATAAACTCTGTTCTCTGTGCGTTGCTGCTTTTGTCACACCGGTTTGTGTTCTTTGGGAGCAATTAAGCCCCATTGTCAGCAGCTTTCCGAGCGACGCTCCAGAAGTAGGGCTGGCGGATCAATGTGGTCGATGTGCGGGGGCTAATTTTAGCGGCTGTTGGTTTTCCATGGGCTCCAAGTTCTGCTGCTGCAGCACAACAATTAAGCCTCTTCGAAACAGAGCGGCGCTTCCTGCCAGCAGCTTCACGAGGTCCTGCTCTTGCATAATGGAGGTCACAGTGTTGAAGGCCGCCTCACACTCACGCTCTCTTCTCTTTATTATGGTTTTACATGTAAGCCAGCGTTGTCAAAGGTGTTTCTGTCCTCTCATGTAGAAAAAGTGACTTTTTTGTTTGTTTGTTTGCAAAATGATAGCAAGTATTTAAAAGATTGGCTTTTACCAGAGTAGGAGTTCCCAACATTTCTGGTTTGTGACCCTTTAAAATGAAACCATGTTTGCTTGCAGTCACAGGTTGAATATGTCTACAGGTGAAGAGGGTTTTCTTTACTGCTCAGGTTGTTTGATTTTAATAATTGCTGGCTACCTGAAAAGGTAAATTAATAATGTTTGAAAAGAAAAAGTAACAAAATGTGAAAGTTCCATTTGTAGCGGGTCACGACCCACAGGTACTAGACAGATTGATTGATTAATCGTCTGCATCCAGATCATAATTACGAACGGGAAGCTCAGATTATCCCGAACGCTCCAGAGTTCCTGACTTAATAATAAAACACGGAAGTCTTCCGTTAGTTCCGGTCTGTCATTCGAGGTAGCTGAACACTAATGAACACTCGAGATCATTGCCTTTGATTTGTTTGGTCCAGCAGCACTTTTCAATCTCCGTGCAAACTAGTGTTGGAGTGATGGTGATGTAGACCAACAGAAATCTACCGCTCACACTGAGGTAGCTCTGGTTGTAGCAGTGTTCAGTGAGCTGGACTGATCTATGGTCAGATTTATCAGGGAGTTAAATAACAGAACAAAAATCAGATTTACTATAGCATAATATATAATGCCAATAACAATAATAATACATCTAAAATGACATATGCTCTGATAGAATAGAGCAAACAGCAGACCACCACCTGCCACTGCAACACGTTGACCTTTGACCTCCTGTGCTCATGTCACTGCTGGCTGTCAGGGTTAATACGCTCTGCCCTCCCAGACCTGCTGCTTTTCAATAATCACAAAAAGGACATCCACCCCCTGCTGAGACTGTACCGAGGGACCGGGGATTTAACACACACACACACCCACACACACACACACACACACACACACACACACACACCCACACCCACACCCACACCCACACCCACACACACACACACTCAGACCCAGGTCAAATAGTATGGCTTTAATCTTCTCAGAGCAGCAGATGGGCCGAGTTTGTCACATCAGGATTGTCCAAAAAGCAGAAGTGTCAGGTACTCTGTCAATCACAGAGCGGCGTCCTGTGATTGGCCGACCTCTCTGACACTGTGTCAAACTCCTCCCAGCTGGCACCTCGACATGATGAAAACAAACAGGGACACTGATCACAACTGCTGTCAGTCAACATGAATATGCACACGTCCTCCTCCATGCTGCCCTCCTCTCCTCCTCCTGCTGTTCATCTGTGCTGCACTGTTTGTCTAACCTTTGACCCCTCACCATGCTATTGTTCAGCAGGCCGAGGCCACCCCGCCCTCCTCTCCCATAATCCCTGTGATCCCAGTCTCGCCAATCGCAGCCGAGACCACCATCATCCCTCCGACGTCACAGGTTTTTCTTTTTTGTTTGTTTTATTTTCCTCCACTTTTCTTTCTCTCTGTATCCTCCATCCATAGATGTATCTCTTCGTTTGTTTGGCTGCTGTCATTGTATAGCCTTTAGTTCTGTCTGCCGTCCAGCTGCGGCTCTGATGAAGTGAGCAGATTAGAGATAGAGACAGTGGGAGAAATGCCACACTTCCCCCACATGACTTTTAAGAGCCCATCTGGCTCCTCCCGGGCAGAAACTGAGCGAGCAATCGAGGCGGTCGGAAACAGAATGAGTGAGTGAGCGAGGCAGAGGTTGAATTTAAAGCCAGAAGAAGAAGAAGAAGAAGAGGTGAAGGAGCAGAGTCGCCATCCTTCAGGACTTGATTTGTGTGATTTAGGCTTCATGCTTCAGCATTGCATCTTCTGCAGTGTGAAATGCCACCATGTACGTACTGCTCTGTCCTCACTAATCTCTGCTCAAATCCACCGGCTTCCTGTTTTATCCTCAGTTGGTCTGTAGTATCATGAGGAGAGTAAGTCTTTAATGTCAGTCTTTTATTTGCTGCACGGCGGACAGCTTGGGTTCAGTGTGTGTTGGATGTTTTTTGGGAGATGTGTCCTCTGACTCTGATGTGTCTTCTGTCCTCAGGCCAATCCTCCCCCTGTGGTGGTCAACACAGACAGCCTGGACACGCCTCCATATGTGAGTTCACCTGCGAAGGAAACATACGTGTTTGATCACATGTGTCGTATTGTTTTTGTTTTCTGTTGAGGTAAATATTCAGTTTGGTCGTCGCCCACCGCAGCTGTCTTCACCGACAATGCTCCGGCTCATGAACACGATGATCACACTGAATTTCATTTTGTTTCTTCTCGGTGTTGTTGAGGTTTTCTGTTTGTATATTCTGCTCTATCAAAGGATGCAGAGTTTTGATTTCTGTTAGTCACCTCACAACAACCTGCACAGCTGCAAACATCTCATCCACGCTTCCTGTCACTGCATTGTTGTGGTTCTGGACTACAAAGTTTAAATCTCCATTCTTCATCCCGCCGACAAAGCTCTGGTTGACTACATGGTTTTTATAGCTGGTGTGGGTGATAATACTGTTACAGATGACTTGATAACTGGTTATTAAGTTGAAGTCTGTGAACCAATCAGAAGCAGGGAGCCAGACTGTCTGACCCTGTGCTGAAGAAAGGCCACCTTGGACTACAAGTACAACTGTTTGAATGTGAGAGACATTGGGAGCAGCTGACTTATGAAATGATTGTGATTCAGTAGATGTATGTATGGATGCATAGTATTTGTGTTAATATGCTTCCATGTGATAATTATAAACTTTATGAACCGATGAAGATATGGCTTCATTCAAACATTTGGAAAAACTGCAACAAACACAACGAAATAGCTGCTGAACTTGATGTAAGTGCAGCCTGTCAGACCCTGAAAACAGCCGCAATATTAAAGTTACAGGTTCAAAATCACTATCATATCGATAATATTATATCGATCCATACATTATTTGAAATCTTCCACAACATTCGACTACAGCTGTTTACAAACGACTTCATAACGTGATTTGGGTCACGGCTGCTTTTATGAGTCGCTGCTTGTATCAGAATCTGGATAATTGGAAGAAATGTGACAACAGGACATGAAGACAGTGTGACTGTGACATTATGCTGTTCATATCTGTCTCTGTGTAAAGGACCTGAAGGACAGGTAGAAGGTGTGTGTTTCCTGCGACGCTCCGTCCAGTCGTAAATCGTCTCTGACTGTCCTTGTCGGACTCGTTCCTGGCGTCAGAGTCGAAACAGCTGCCTGGCCTCTGATTGGCTCTGCGATGCTCGAGATGTTGGCTGCTGTCAGCGAGATCCTGCTTTATCTCTGCCAGCTTAATTTGCAGAAGAGCGAGATGTTAAGAAAATAAGAAAAGGAGGTTTGAAAAAGCAGCTTACTCTGGCTGGCTCTGCTTTCACCACGTTAAACTCACGAGTCATATCAGTTCACGAACACTGCAGCATGCTCTCTTACACTTCACACTGTAAAGCCTGAAATAAGGCTTTTGCTCTACTTCCATTTATCCGCCCTTAGTAGCTTCAAATATGGATGAATATGCCTTTTCTTTTTCACGATAAATATGTTTCTTTTGAGAATGAAGAAAACATTTGATGTAAATAGTTTCAGTTTAAATTTAGGTTTCAGTTGCATCATAACAATAATCCAGTTTAATAATCCAACTAATCACTGTGAATTATTTTGGGGACCCTGACAGCAGCTATGGGCTCACAAAAGAATCAGAACTAATAAATAACACTGGCAGCTAATGTCAATAGCAGTTGTGGTTGTTTACAGAAGGTTGGATTGGTATTGGTGCCAATACTGACATCAATAAGCAGCCAGACATGATCAATGCACGTTAAATACAGTGTCATTACAAAAATTCTCTGATTTTGCTATCAATAATTTAATCATATCAAATCTGTAAATATCCATTACATTCATCCACACCTTGAAGTACTCAGATCTTAAGTTTAGGGAACAGAGAGCACAGGTATCAGACTGATGATGCCTCCGGTGCAGCTCACAGCCTCTTTCCACACTTCGCCACAAAAGGACACAACCAACCAGACGAACACGTGATCCTTGGAGCCACTACAGTGGTGGAAAGTAACATTTACACTTAAGTACTGTACTCAAGTACAATTTTGAGGTACTACTTTCTACACTGAGGAGTTACAGACATACTGTATCCTGTATGACGATGTTGCATCTGCTCTGTTGTCAGCTGAGAATATGAATCACCTGTTGATTTATTAAAGTGACCTGGCGGGTAATTAACTGATGAATCTTCTGTGTGTGCAGGTGAACGGGACGGAGGCTGATTATGAGTACGAGGAGATCACGCTGGAGAGGGTAAGACGACGAGCAGCCGTCCTTTTTATTTCACTTTGACTCGCGGCCATGTTGTTAGTGGATGGACCCGCTGCAACGAGCCTCAGTCCATAACTCATGACTGCTTTCTGCTTACTGTAGTACTTTTAAACTCTGGAGGACCAACTGGTGTCTTTATGAACCTACAGGACTTTACACAAAATTGTTTAAAGTTTCCAAATATGTCAGAAATCTGGTGAAATGAATCAACTCTGTTAAACAATACAAACTTGTGTGTTTGTGATGTGCTCATACAAACACACACATTTTCTTTTTAATGCAGCTGTGTTTTAATCCCTGACTCGGCTGAAATCTTTTTTTATTATCTTCAGTTATATCTTTTTTTTTTCTTGTCCTAATTCAGCTGTGCTTCTTCAAGTGCAAATTATTATTAGTGCAGCGTGAATAAAAGCCATCTCTGCCAGCTGAGTCCACAGAAACTACAGTCTGTTCTGTCTGTAGGCTGAACAGGCCTCATGTTTCTTATATGTCAGTAACAGTGATTTAATCATCGGAGTAGAATCGTATCACAGCTTGCTGAAAGAATCATCTTTTTCAAATAAAGTCTGAAAGGCCGTGTGGGTATGAAAGGATAAATCTGGTGAATTTTAACAGCAATTACCGTAAAAGGAATCGTAGAAGTTGAAGATGAAGATGATGATGGTGACAACTTGTCAGGCAGCTTGTTCTTTAAGTTTAGGACCCCTGAAAGAGCAGAGAAGAAGAAAGAGAAGATAAAGAATTCTTTCTGATTTTAGCAGATGTTTATTTTCTCATCCATTAAAAACATTTGATTGTAATTCTCTGAGATTAGCTTGTTTTCCTTAGCTTGATGCTGAATGTGCTGTATATATTTATCTTTGTTAACATACATTTTCTTTGTTTTTATTGTGGTTGTCATGGTGATTGTCGCGATGTCAAGGGGAACTCGGGACTGGGCTTCAGCATCGCGGGCGGCACAGACAACCCCCACATCGGTGAAGACCCCAGCATCTTCATCACCAAAGTCATACCTGGAGGAGCCGCTGCCCAGGATGGGCGGCTCAGGTGAGACAACACACACCTGAGAATCCTGATGTAAAGGTTCATCATGATGGTCACTGTTAAGTTTTAGAGTTGCTGGTGTCCTTTACCCAGAAGCCCCTGCAGCGTCCTGCTGCCTTTCACTACTGCATTCATAATGCAGCAGCCAGAGTCTGACACACCTGATCCAGGTGATGATGATGGGCTGCGGGATGAAGAGCGGTGGGCAAACAGCCGCTCCTGCCTCAGTCTCAGGTTGCCTCTAACATGAACCCGTTTGTTGGTCTGTCAGTCATCAGTGAGGCTCGTGTGTCGGACTGAAAGCTCAGTAACAGAAACAGCAGTGAAGACACAAAGTTCAGAAAGAAGAGAAGAAGCTGACTGAGAAAGTCTCACTGTTTGTCACTTGCTGCTCCTCTTTAGATCACTTTGCTTTGTTCACTTTTATTTCGTCATTATTCACATATATTCAACACGTGTACACAAGGACCAAAGAGTAAAACAAGACGAGCTATAGAAAAGATATTATGCCTGAGATTGAATCATAACACAGGATAAAAGCACTAAATGACTAAACTGGGGCTTTACTGGTGAAGCTGGTGTTGGATGGTTTGCTCCTACAGTTTACGATGATGAAACTCGAAAGCATTTAGGCTGATGACGTAGCGGCTTCATCAGCTGGTCGACTGTCAGAGCTGAAGTTGTGCTGACGGTCGTCTGTTTGGATCTCTGACACAAGACGAGACACTTTCCCAACAACTGAACTGGGAAGACGTTTGTCATCTAGCAGGATTAAAGTTTTCATGTTAAAACTTAAAACTTTACATAAACAAAATGACACATTTGTTCTCAAGATTTTCTGACCAAAGTAAAAAAATAATGCGTTCCAGCCCGCGTCCTTTGCTGCATGTCACCCCCCCTCCCTCTGCAAGCTGTCACCATCCAACGAAGGCAAAATGCCCGAAAAATAATCTTTAAAAAGAAAAGAAAAGCTTTTTAAAGGAATAGTCAAACATTTTAGAACAGAATGTTTATTTGCTTTCTTTCTGAGAGAGATAAGACGATGGAAATCAACCTCATGTTTGTGTTTTAAGTACGGACCTGGAGTCGGACTCTTCATCGCTACACAAACTTCTGTGCAGTGTCTCCCACAGATTCGGTCGGTGAGCTCAGGTTTAGGTTGTGTTCTCTGCACAGACACGACGGTACCAAACCAGGCAAACCTCACTATGACGACGAGACACCGGGAAGCTGCAACCAGAAATGGTTCCCTCTGAAACCACAAACTGCCATTTTTACATTTGTGTTGATATACATTTTAAACAAATGAGAGAATAGGTGTTAACATTACTGTATGTCCCAAAGTGTTTTAAATGCTGTGTTATTGACATCAGTCATGATGTTGAACTTCAGTAAATCCTTTTGTTTTGGTCTTAAAAGTTAAACCAAACTTAAACCGCAGGATGATTGACAGTCCGGGGCTTCCTGGGTTTCAGGGTCAACGATGTCATCCTGAGAGTTAACGAGGTGGATGTTCGGGATGTGACCCACAGCCGAGCCGTGGAGGCTCTGAAGGAGGCCGGCTCGCTGGTCCGACTCTACGTCCGCAGGAGGAAACCCGTCTCTGAGAAAGTGATGGAGATCAAACTGGTGAAAGGACCCAAAGGTAACAGAAAGGGTGAAATGGTTTGATTTAAATATTCCGTCAGCAGGTACAGAGACTAAACGTCGACCTGCAGCTCCTGAAGGAAACAGCCGAGCGTTCAGATGGTGTGGATTTGTTGTTGGATGTGTTGTTGGATCGTCTCTGCTTGCTGAGGAGCTTTAGTGAAATCCCTCAGGGCCTCATGATTATTCAGACAAGAAGCCAGGCTCAAGAACAAAGCCTCGGTTTCCACGGAAACATCCTGAAATATGCTTTTGTGCATTTATGTGCCCTGATTTGTGCCAGTGTTAAATTGGCAGCAGCATGTTTCAGTGATATCTTATGAATCTTACTGTAAAGTGCACGTTGGTTAATGTGTGGTCCTGGTCCATGGTGTGTTCCAGGTCTTGGCTTCAGTATAGCAGGCGGAGTGGGGAACCAGCACATCCCGGGCGACAACAGCATCTATGTCACCAAGATCATTGAAGGAGGAGCTGCACATAAAGACGGGAGGCTGCAGATCGGAGACAAACTGCTGGCTGTAAGACTTTTATCCAACATGCTGGCCCTGTGAGACGTGAAGCACCAGGGACTGAAAACACACCGCAGTGTGTCTCAGACTGAAGGATATCATATGTTCAGTGTCCGAAAAGATCCTTAGTGGTCTTAGCATGTAGCATATTTGTTTTCATTCCCCTTGATTCTGTTGCTGTTATTGATTCATAAAGTAAACTGGAAGTCACATGGCCACGTTTTGGTCTTCCCAGCAGTCGTAGTAGTAATCAGGACACATGCTGGACTAAGTAGTGTAACTGTACCTGACAGAATGAAAAGGTGCGATGGAGGTTTATCTTGTTGTCACAGATTTGTGTTTGTTCTCAGCTGTTAAACGTTGATGTGGTGTGTTCAGGTGAACAGTGCTTGCCTGGAGGAGGTGAGCCACGAACACGCCGTCACTGCCTTGAAAAACACTCCTGACGTGGTCTACTTGAAAGTCGCTAAACCCAACAGTGTCTTCATGAACGACAGCTTCGCCCCGCCCGACCTCACCAACTGTGAGTGATGATTTTTATTTTCTGTACAAACAAGACTTTTCCATCAGTTAGAACACTGTTTACTCACAACTTTACTGATGAGAAAGAAACCGCTGGTTTATACCTGCTGTCGGACTGGGAGCACTGGTTTATATTCATACTGCAGGGATCTGGTCTCTGCAGGACTGAGCACTCGGTAAAAACCAAAGAGTGTGGATCATACGACGTGTGAGCCGTATGACAGCAGTGCCTTCTCTTAATGTATTAATTATTTGCGTCTGCATTTATTCATTCATTTTAATTTGCAGATTAGGAGTAAAATATCTCATGTGGAGAAATAATTTAGTAGCCTAAATGCTTTCGAGTTTCAGTGCATCGTTATTCTTCAAGTCCTAATAGCTTGTTAAAAGTTATCTTGTAGAGAACTGAGAAGCTTTCGACTAATCAGCACAAAGCAGCTCCGAGCTTCCCTGTTAGGATGACATCAAAACGAGCATCAGAGGACATGTTAATAGTCACATTCCTAATTGATTATTAATTGCTTTGCAGCAAAAGTTGGAGGAGGTCTTCTAACATCACACAGACCAGATTAGCAGGTCCTTCACATGTGACCTGGTTGACTTTCTGTCTTTGACACTGAATTAGTGTTGAATTCAGCAGGGACTGCAGTGTGTCTTTAATGGTGGTGGTGGGTGGGGGGGGGGGTGATGTTCCCAGTGGCATTTATCAAACAACACGTTTCAAAGTCGAGGCGAGGCAGAACTCCTCTCAAACACATTCAGAGCACGAACCCTGGATCTGTTCCCAAAGACTCCCTCGATGAACCTTCATGTGGAGACGCTGAAGGACAATCTGATCCTGGACTGATGAGGACAGGAGGAACGATGTCCAGCTGAGCCGTCTGACCAGGAGAGGGTGATGAAGTGATCAGATGATCGATCGCTGAAAGGATCAAACAGACCAGAGATGATTTGAGGAATGAGGAGCCTTAACTCTAGAAGATAAAACTGTGATGTATCCCGACATTTTGTCATGATCAAACTGTCTATCACAGTGTGTCATGTTGTGTCGCTGGACCCTTTTTTGTACTTGTAGATAGTGAGCGGGAACACGGCTCAGTGTGTGTTGCTGTTCTGCCGTGAAGTGCTTTGTATGAGATCATAACAATCTAACAAAGTGTAAAACAAACGGAGAGCCAAAGAGACTGAAACAGAAGAACACAAGCAGACTGCTGCCAAATGGTGCTCAAAGATATGGAGCCTTAAGATGAGACTCTGAGCCTGTGGGAGAAGTGACAGAAGCAGGACTGAACCAGTTTGGTGACGTAAAGTCATGTAGCACTTCCTCTTCTAATGGTCAGCTGATCTGTTAGTCATGATAAACGTTTAGGCTACGACATAGAATGTAAACAAGTTAACCTCCATTTCCTCCATGAGGCCAATGTGTGATGTTGAGCTCTATTAATAAGATTGACATGTGATTCTGATGCATTTATTTCAACTTGTAAAGATCAAAGTTTCTGCGAGCTGCTTTCCTCGGGGTTAGGGTGTCCGTATTCCTTCAGTGGTTTGTCACCATGACAGCAGCATCCCACCCACCCGTCCAGTGTCAACCATCAGATCCCCTTCCTCTAAAGATCCTCCTGAGCTTCCTCTTCTCATTGGCCCCCCCCCCCCCCAACCCCCCACCTCCCCCCTCTGCTGATGTGAGACGCGTGAAGGACGAGCAGCAAATCCAATCAGTGAGCGTCGCGGGGGGCGGGGGGGGTTGTTGTGATGATGCAGCCGACCGTCATCATCAGCCTTTGATCCTGTGGTCCCGCTGCCATCATGAACCTCCACTTCTCTGGATCTTTACCTCAAACTCACAAAGTCCAGCAGATGTTGGATCTTCTTTATTCCAACAACAGCATCCACCACGTCAGCGAGCATCATCTCTTGTGGCCACACTGAGGTTCTCCTCCTCTGTCGGTGACTGTCGCTGCATCAGTGATGCCATAAATAAAATCAGCGTAGCTAAAATTGGTTTAAGGTTGTGTGAAACGACGATGGATACCATGTAAGCCTGCAGCTGAAGATTAACTGCTGATTGTTTTTCCAATTAATTGATTCTTGTGTGGTTTATAAAATGCCAAAAAAAGAAAAACTCCCAAAGTGATGTCTTCAAAATGATAGTTTTGTGCGACCAACAGTCCAAAAACCAAGACAAGAAAAAATATTTTTACATTCGAGAAAGCAGCAAAGTTTTGGCATTTTTTTGCTTCATAAATGACCCAAACAGCTAATCAAATATTACAGATTGATTAGGGTTAGGTAATTTGTGGTATCGCTGCCTTTAATGTCTCCCGGTCTGTCAGGCCTTTGTGTTGTAAATCAATAAGCTTATCATATATTATTATATTATATTATATTTTTATCACATTTTTGCATCAATGTGTTTAAATTATTTTATTCTTCAGGAATTTATTTCACTAAATTATCCAAAAACAGACATCCCTGTGTGGTTATTTTATCTTTTAACACTTTATCAATTGATTAAGAAAATAAATGATGTCACTATATTTAGCGATATATCTATATAACATTTCATGTGCATGAATCAGATTATAAAAGTAGCCACATGCTGTTGCTGTTTGATGCCTGAAACGTTAAATCTGTCTGTGAATAAGTTGAAACTCAGAATCTTTTACAGCTGTAAAAATAGAAAAGCATCATCTGAATCTTACATTTGTCCGTGTGTTTCCACAAGTAGCACAAACGGTCTGTGATCAGACCAGGTCGAGTTTCTCACTCACTAGTTTAGTTTACGACCCCCTCGGTGGCTCCTGGCCTCGTCCAATCAGAGGGTAACAGGAGCCCGACAGGTGAGTGGAGAGGAGGGTATGAACAGGTGTACGGTCAGATGGAGAGAAGCTGTAGGACCAGAGGCTGAAACACACTCTGCTGCTCAAAGTAAGTGTGTCGGGGAGGACACGGTCAGGTGTGTTTTTATTCTGCAGGTTATCAAACTGATCAGAACCACAGCGTCGCGGAGGAGCTGCATTTAGCTGACCAACAGCTTGTGATATTTATCCTAAATACACTCTGTCTCTGTTTCAGCGTACTCCCAGCACATGGAGAACCATATCAGCCCCCCCAGCTTCCTGGGTCAGCCCCTCCCCCCGCCAGCATCCTCGGGACGCTACTCCCCGACCCCGAAGAGCATGCTGGGAGAAGACGATGTCACCCGGTGAGGACAAAAACATCACTTTTTACACTGTGAGGGTCAGAGGCTCCTCATGTTATTACCCCAACACTAACAGTGTAGATGTAACTGTAAATTTCACTGGAGATGAAATTAGTATCAACAACAACAACAACAACACAGCAGGTTGATGTAGCTCCGCCCTCTGCTGGTCGAAACCTGCAGTTACACACACACACACACACACACACACACACACACACCACCAGCACCTTCACTCCTGCACTCTTACAGCCTGATGTTCATCAGGTTTCATTCCACCTGTGAACATTCATTTCATGTTAGCTCTGCACACAAAAAAGACCAACAAAATAAAGTTTTGTTCCTGTAAAAACCTGAATTTTAAAATGAATCTTCACTCTGCAGCGGGCCTCGTTCTCACCGTCCTGCAGTGACATTATCACCTGACTGATGTGACCTGTTCACAATCGAGTGTTCATGTTTTTAGCCATCTGCCGTCGTCATCACGTCCGTTTTGACTGCGTCAGTGTTAGTGGTCATCATCATCATCATCATCATCTCTGTCCTCTGTGTGAGGTCACATGACATCAGGGTGATTGACAGCTCTGTGTGAGGTCACATGATGATAGGGTGATTGACAGCTGCGTGGTCCAACAGGGAGCCCAGGAAGGTGGTGCTGCACAGAGGAGCGACAGGACTGGGCTTCAACATCGTGGGCGGGGAGGACGGAGAGGGCATCTTCATCTCCTTCATCCTCGCTGGAGGACCAGCTGACCTCTGTGGAGAGCTGAGGAAAGGAGACAGACTCGTCTCTGTACGTACACACTCAACACACACACACAATGTAAAGATATCTGCCTTTGTTCTGACAGATAAATATGTGGTCATTATTATGCCTCCGTAGCTCTGAGGTTTTTGGAGATGTGTGTAGCCTTCAGAAGATATTGCTCCTTTTTAAAGATAAACTTTGGTCTCAGAAGCTCATTTTTATGGGGCCATTAACTTTGAACAGTCTTGTCAGTTTGTAGTTTTCTGTATTGACCTTCAGACCTACTCATCTGCAGAGAGCTACAGACGTAACATGAAGTGAATATTAGAGGCAGCCTGAATGTGTGATTATCCAGAGTTTTAGGATTATTATTACATAGTTATGGATAGTCAGAGGAAGGAGGGAGGAACGCGTGTCCAACTGAAGATGGATGTCTGTTACAAAAGTAAAGAAACGGGACGTTAGTACCTAACCTAACTAAGCAAAGTGGCTCTGACCTCTGACCTGAAATCAAACCTGTTCCCCGATCTTACATGTTTATTCTCCCAATCAAAGCACACTGAGGAATAAATACTAGAGTTAACTCAGTATTAAATCTAGTCTGTCTCTCTGGTCTAACAAATCTGATCTGTTGCTTAGACTAAGAGAAGATATCAGAGAGCAGACTGCAAATAAATAATGCACTAAGGCATGACGTGTAACGACACCCAGTGAACCTTCAGAGACGAGAGAAAGGGGAGCAAAATGAACACAAACAGCTGGTTGTTCATTTGTAGATCGATCTCAGCCTCAAAACAGATACTGTGCTGTTCTCTGTACAGGGTTAGAAAGCTGAAACTATATATATGTGTATATATATATATGTATAACTGAACTGTTCTGTGTCTGACGCTGGCGGCTGTGTGTTGCTGTCTTCAGGTGAACGGGGTGGACCTCCGTAACGCCACCCACGAACAGGCTGCAGCCGCCCTGAAGAACGCCGGGCAGACGGTGACCATCATCGCCCACTACAGACCAGAGGGTGAGACACCTGGACACACCTGCAGGACCCGTCACATGATCTCTAGTTTGGAATTATATATCCACTCACACTTTTGGGATTACCCCTTTGACTCTGCAAACGTTGTCTTCCTGTCCAGAGTACAGTCGGTTCGAGGCGAAGATCCACGACCTGAGAGAGCAGATGATGAACAGCAGCATCAGTTCTGGATCTGGATCTTTGCGGACGAGTCAGAAGAGGTCGCTATACGTCAGGTAAGATGAAGATGAAGATGACGAGTCTTTCTTTACTCTTTACAGAACAAAATATTTTGTAAAACAATTTAATTCTCCATTTTTAATTTAGTTAAATTAGCAGCATATCGCTTCACCAGAAAATGTTAAAAACCATGTGTTTTTTTTTGTATTTATAAATGATAATATTATATCATTCATTCAAGTTGATCGAATTATTATTTTAGTTGATTGAATTAATTACTTGAAAACTAACTAGATTGATTGATAGTAATTTTACTAAAAAAAATTTCACTGAGCTGCATGAATCAGGAATAATGTAATTAACTATTGTATCAAATTTTTAATTAATTAAAAACATAATTATTAATACTTTCAATCAATGATTTATTTAAATGAATAATTTAAATCAAAGTGGAATATTATTTTATTGATAAAAACTGATACTGATTCATTTAACTCAAGCTCTGGAAAACAATATTTTTGTAAAGTTTGTCATCTCCTCTAGATTCAAATAAAGTTTGAAGTTGAAGAGGTAACAGTTGATTTGACGGGTTCATGTGTGAGGTGTGTGTTTGTCACACAGAGCTCTGTTTGACTACGATAAGACCAGAGACTCCGGTCTGCCCAGTCAGGGACTCAACTTTAAGTTCGGAGACATCCTTCATGTGGTGAATGCCTCGGACGACGAGTGGTGGCAGGCCAGACAGCTGACGTCACAGGGGGAGGTGGAGGAGGTGGGGGTGATCCCCAGCAAGAGACGGTCAGTCACTCTCTCACACACACACACAGAGTCACGTGACCGGAGTGTCTTTTATGTGTTACAGGTTGGCCTCCGTATCAGAGCCCAGATTTAGTTCCAGGAACTAAACCGTGGAACCAAAAGCAAAACCTCTTAGGTTACGTTAAAGCTGCAGTGATGTACAGGTGTACTCCAGGACCCTGTGACATCACTGTTGCGTGTGGTTACAGGTGCAACTCTTCTGACCACATCCAGAGGTGAAACTTTCAACCAGAGAGGGCAGTCCTGCTATCTATAAGGCTCTACGCATGATGAGCATTATGTGTAGTGCAGGTTTCATCCAGATGTTTTAAAGACGAGAGAGGAGGCTTGAACAGATTTACCACAAAAGAAACCACCGGCAGTCAAAAGCCCCCGATGATCAAGAAGGGGTTTAATTAAAACTGATGAAAGCTGGGATGCAGCCGTGAGGCGTAACATCTGAGCAGCACATAACGTTAGCTGGTTCACGATGGCACCAGCACTAAGTGTAACAGTGCACTGACCTGGAGCCTGTCTGTCATCTTTACTACAACATGTGACCTCTGCTGACCTTTGACCCTCTGTCCGTCTTTGACCTCAGGGTTGAGAAGAAGGAGAGAGCGAGATTAAAGACGGTGAAGTTCAACGCAAAGTCTCGAGACAGAGGGGTGAGTGTTTCATTGCTGCAGCGGTACTGGTGGAGGTAGAACAGGAAGTAACAGAACGTTCCCACCCACGTTATTCCGGGTCCCATGATACCTGAATTATGGGCTCCACTTACGGTTATTCCTTTCACTGAACCGGCTTCTGCAAGAGTTTTATTATTTCCTTTGAAAAACGAAGCGACGAACAGGCCGAAGAGCTCTGAGGCTGATCAGTACTCTTTTATTAAAGGCGGTGGGACGCAGCCCTCTCCAGCTCAAGGCAGACTTTGAGCAGGAGGTTCTGGTTTAGTCTTCTTTTGTTAAGCGACTGTTGACTGACGGGAACAAACCCTTTCTGTTTAGCCAGAAATGTATTTCTGCCTGATTGTCCAAACAGCCAAACTTGCTCCTGAACTCGGTAACATTGAAGCTAACTCTAAGCTAACTTAGCTCACCACTTGAGTGAAAGGAATAACCAGAAGTTCACTCCAGGTGTCATGGGACGATGAATAACGTGGATTGTTGTCTTTTAGTGTCGTCTGTATCTGAGCTGCATTCAGAACAGCTTCTGTAGTGACTGATTCCATTTACTTTGCATGATTTTAGTCTTCTGAAGTCAGAGTTTTATAAATCTGTATGAAGATGACCTGTGTTTGCGCCGCAGCCACCTACTAATAAATGTTTGACTAATGTTTGAAACCAGCCAGTTAACAGCATGTTGTTGTTGATCTTTGAGGCGTTTTCTTCTTCACCACTCAAACGTCTCTGCAGCCGAACCGCAGCAGTGCCTCCCCAGCACCTTTAAACCGTGTGTCGCTTTAACACGCGTTGCCAAAACGCCGCCCAGCGCCGCCCCTAACACACCAGACTGATGGGGGGGAGAAAAAAACAACACGCATGACCCCCGACCCCTCCCTCCCTCCTCATGCAGAGAGAAACGCTTGACATTGATGTCTGACTGTCTGCTGCTCACTCAAACCTTCCTCTTCCTCCTCCTCCTCCTCCTCCTCCTCCTCCTCCTCCTCGCCACTCACCTCTCCCACCCCCTCCCTTTCCCGCTGGATAACATTGAAGTGCGGCATGTGATCTAATGATGTCAGTAGCCCCACCTCCTGCAAAAGTTTAAAGCTCAGTAAAGTTTTGGTTTTGGCTTTTTGTTTATTTTTATTATTTTATGTAATATCATTTATTATTTAATGTGATCAGAAAAGCACAAAGAGAAGCTGTCTGTATTTAAGGCTGCACTGATCAATATTCTTCTTTAATAAGCAATAGGTCGAATGATCAGTCTCTGCTAGTTGTGACTATGTAGCAGCTCTGAGCAGCTTTTCAGCCTCTTCTGGCTCCTAGTTTTGGTTTCCTGTCTGGTTCAGTCTCAGTGTTTTCAGAATAAAAGCGGTAAGAAGCCACTGAACATGAGCTGCTCATAGAGGAGCATTTAGCAGCTAAAGAGACCAGAAACAGAGCTAACACACGAAGCAGCATGTTGCTCTGTAGCTGCCGGACGTAGCATGTTAGCATCAACTACTTTATAAGCTGTGCTTGATTGATTACTTTGATTTACGATGACATACGCATTAGTTCACACCAGTGAGGTTAACTTCAGCCACAATCCTCCCTGACTGGTCTCATGATGCCGTTACTCTCGTGAGACGGACATTAACACGACTCAGCTTCCCACATCTGATTGGACGAACAGTCACTGGGCTCTCATTGGCCAACTAAAATATCTTCTATCTATCCACTAAAATCTGGGTACATTTTAGAAAAAAAAGGCAGATGATGAGTAATAATTAGTCTTGTAAAACATTTGCTGATCAGTCTGAACATTTCTGATATAACATCTTTGAGAATTCATGATTTTATTTTGTCATTTTTACCCAAAACCGGCTTAGAATAACTCTCGAAGACACACATGTGACCTTTGACCTGACTGAAATCTGTGTGAGGTGATTCAGCAGAAATCCAGATGTTTAAACAGATCTTACAGTTCTTACTTTGATTGGATAGTTTCATGGACGGTGCATCACCTGTTAACTTTAATAATCAGTGTTGATGTAGTTTGGAGGCGCAGCTCTTCTCGGTGCTGATGAGCTTAGACAGAATCAGCTGATCTGGAACCAGTTTGAAAGTCTTCTCTCAGCTTGTAGCCACTGTGTCTCTGCATGTTGTCTGCATGTTTAGTTTCTCCTCATCCTGCTTTTGTCTGACGTCTGCTGCCTTCACTGTCACTGCGTTAAACTCAGCCTCAGAAGCACTGACAGGACCACGTCACTCAGAACAAGAAGTGGTCAGCGGTGGTTTGGCCTCGTACTCGCAGGCCGCTACTGAGGCCGAGGTACCTCTGGTGTATCTTATGCTGAAATAAACGACTGTTCAAATACAGTAAATAAGCTGAACTACAGAGTCAAACTCACCTCTCAGCTGAGCACAGATAAACTGTTCTCGGCCAGTGATTCGTTCCTCTGACTTCTACTTTGCCTTTTTGTCCAGTGTGGTAAACTTCCTGCAGATATTTCAAATTAAAAGCCTGCTGGAAATGGAAGGAGTTAAGCCCTTCGCATTGTAGAGAAGAAGCGACTGGAATGAATCAGAGAATAGAGAGATTGTAGTATTGTAGAGTGTGGTGAGTGTCACATGACATGGAGTTATCAAGACCACAGGTGAACATGGAGGAAGTGTTGAGTTGGTATCCAATTAAAACAGCAGCAGAAAACAGGGAGGACTCTTACTGAAGTATGATCAGATATAAGGTTCATTCAGACGTTACTGTAGAGATCAATGTGTTCTTTCAACAGCTGTATTAGTCATGTTATTTACTTCTAGATTTATCATTATGATCTCATTTCTACATTGTTTAATGAGTTTCAGCACTGTTAGCCAGCTAGCCACAGACTCAGACAAAAAGCGTCTCATTCTGTCCCAACCGACATCAGACTCCCCCATCTCCCCCCTCTTCCTCCTCTTTTTTTTTATTCCATCACCCCTCCTCCTCTTCCTCCTCAGCAGTCTCTCAATGACAAGCGTAAAAAGAACCTCTTTTCCCGAAAGTTTCCGTTCTACAAGAGCAAAGAGGCGAGCGAGCAGGAGACCAGTGATGTCGACCGTAAGTACCAGCGCGACTGGGGAGGCGGGGGTGGGCGGTCTGTCTGAGAGACGATTGGTCGGCGACAGGACGAGAGGTCAGCTGGCTGCGGCGCGCTGCAAACGCACTGGTTGTCACGGCAACAGGGCCTGGCTAAAAGAAAATGCAATATCACCACTGAACTGATCAAAAACTGCTCAAATTGTCAGGTTGACTGAAACCCCCCCAAACATCTGACTGCCCCCCCCCCCCCGACATGTGACAGCTGTGAAGGCAGAGTATTTGGTCCCTAAAATGAGTCCCTCCTCCTCAGAGCCAAAATGGCCGCCCTGTAGCCCCGCTGACCAGCTGCGTTCCCTCTGCTCTCTCTGCCTGTCGCTGTAACTCAGTAACTTTTGTGTTTCTTGTGGTTGTTTTCTCCTCGTTGTTCACTCGGCTCTGCTGACCTCAGGACAACAGTGACGACATGCTATCCAAAGGCCACAGTAAGTGCCCCCCCACCTCACCCCCCCACTACCCATCAGCCTCCTGGTCTCCACCAGGAATCTTTTTCAGCCAACACTGACTATATATATAGCCTTTTAGTTGGGAATGGTAAAAATAAAACTTAAGTCAGATTTGACTTAAAGTACCGACCTATTGTTTTGTCCTCTTGGCTCTCAGACATCGACCTCACATGTTAGTTTAGTCTGACAGAACTCAGAGTTTCATCTCCTCATCGTCGGTACATTGACTTGACTACTGGCCGTTACTTAGTTTTTACGTCTTCAAGTATTAAGTCCAGAGTGACTGTTATTGGGAAAGAATCCAGCAGAAAAACAGCCGCAGGGTTTTTGAAAAGGTATTTCAGTTATAAGTTGTACAGCAACTGTCAAAATAAGGTAAAATGAGCAGCAAAGAAACAAAAGGAGCTAGAGAGGTTAAAAGAGCAAAACTCAAAAGAAAAACAAGAGCAGATCACAGTAATTAAGAATTGCAATAAAACAAAGTTGCATGTTCTCCAAAAATTAAACAGCCGTTATTTAATATTAAAGATAACGAAATAAACGTCTTTCCATGCACTTTAGTGTGATGCTCCTGCAGCTTATCTGTTTTACTGGGCGGTTGGTGTGGGATTGAATTGTTTTAATTGTTTGACTCCTGAAGAAGTCATTGCACCAACAGCTGAGTCGCAACCGATGAATGCAGCAGACGAACCAAACAGACTGCAGCTGCACGTCGTCTTTACGTTGACATTCGACTGTTCATTTCAAAATATTTACTCTAAAATCAGCAAACATCTGCTTCTGTGATAACAGCTGGTGGTAAAGTTGGTTCCTGGTGGACACGTAGACCTCCCCTCCCTCCTCTTCATCCCTCCTCCTCCTCTTCTTCATCACCGATCAGTGGAGGGTCCTCCTGACCGGAGCTCCGTCTCTTCACTCTGTCACAACACTCTCATAGAAAAATCACACTTTTCATAAGTTGTCACTGCTCCACCTGTCATGTGTTTACTGTAGACCTCGTCCCCTCACTGCCCCACCTGGATCCACCTGGATCCACCTGGAAACACAATAACTATTAATAACTACATGAAATAAAAGAAACCTTTGTTTTTGTTGTGATGAGATGACAGAATCAGAATGAGAAATACTTTATTGATCCTGTTTTTAAATGAGTCATTGTTGTGATTTACGGCTTATTTTCATTATCAGTTATATTTTAGATTCATTGTCTTTAAAATGTCAGCAGATTGTGAAGAATCCCAAAGATATTCAGATCACGATGATAGAAGACAAAGACAAACAGAAAATATTCACTTTTGAAAAGTTGGAACCACTGATTTTTTTTTTTCATTGCCATTTTTGCTTAAAAAGTTCAATGAAATTATTGATTGATTATTGAAGTTGTCGCTGATTTATTTCCTGTCAGTCGACTGAAGCGTCGCAGCTCCACTTTTGAAGAGTTGATGTGATGGAGAATGACTTGATTTGACTCACAGTGGGATGTGAATATTAGACATGGACATGATGATGCAGTGACTACATTAGTTTGAAGTCCTGGAACAGTTTTGGAAGGTTTGGATTGTGTTTGGATTACGTTTGGTCCCGTCTGTCCTGAAGCTTTTTTCTGTTTGCTGTTTGAATTGAAAATGAGAACATTTGTGTTACTGTGATTCTTCTGCTGCTGTTGGACTTTGGACACCTCGGTCCTCCTCTGTTTTTATACCGTGGCTCTGGGCAAAGCATTGTGGGAAAGCGATGCTCCCTTCTGACTCGGTGTGTCCTGTGTTTTGTTGTGATTCCAGAACATGTGACCTCTAACGCCAGCGATAGTGAAAGTAGCTACCGTAAGTGTGACACTCTGCCGTCGACGCTGACACTAACCATCAGTCTGAACCTGCTAACTGCTAACTGCTAACTCCCTCACTGATGTCATCAATGAGCACAAACCGCTGATTGGCCGATGACAGCATGACCTCACACACAGTTTATCTCCCTGCTAACGTCTGTCCAGGCTGCATTACAGCTGCTGCCTGCTGCATGGACTCTGAGTGTGTGTGTGTGTGTGTGTGTGTTGAATATTATTTATTAGAAAACAACACAGTAGAGTTCTGCTCAGGCCTCAAACACTGACCTGAAAAACATTGTGAACTCTGAAAGTCCAGAAAGAGAGTTGATAAGTTTGAAACAGACAGTAAATGAGTAAATGCTGCCGCAGATGAAGCTGAGAGCAGAAAGCATCCGATCTGTGTGGACAGTCGGATGGTGGATGTCACACCCTCTCTGTGCGTCTGCAGACTTTGGCTTATTCGTGTCAATCGCTCTGGTTCCTTGTCATCTGTGTACGTTCATGAATCAGCGTGGCCTGAGCTCCTGCAGTACTCTGTGTGAAAGCTTTTTAAAACGCTGCCCCTCTTCCTGTAATAATGTACAGAAGGACCTGAACATGTCAGAGCTGATCACCACGAGGGACTGCCAGTCCATTTTAAGGACTCGTGGTCATTTTAGAAGATTGTACCTGTTAGTGCATCATAACTGTGATTGTGTTTGTTTGTGTTTATTGTTGTAACTATGTTGATGCTGAGAATTTAATCTCAGTGAGACCTTCACCTGGTTGAATAAATATATATAAGTTTCCATCATGTTCTCCACGTGGTTCTCCATCTTCTGAGCTCTGACTGGAGCTCTTTTAATGACGTCATCGCGTCGTGTCCTCTTCTTCTGTGGTGGTTTAATGGCAGCGACTGGAGAATTAGCTCCACCAGCTGTTTATTAGCTCCACCAGCTGTTTGTCAGCTCCACCAGCTGTTTATTAGCTCCACCAGCTGTTTATTAGTTCCACCAGCTGTTTGTCAGCTCCACCAGCTGTTTGTCAGCTCCACCAGCTGTTTGTCAGCTCCACCAGCTGTTTATTAGCGCCACCAGCTGTTTATTAGCTCCACGAGCTGTTCATCTCCATCAACTAGTGAACTCATATTGACACAGAAACAAGCAGCAGGTCACATTTTATTTTGTTGATTAGCTTTGAAAGTTTCACTACATTTGAAACTTGACTTGTGGCGGTTCATAATGACTATTGATCTTTTAGTCCATACAAGATCAATTCATGTCCATCAGTAAATGAAGTATAGTGTTGCAGTCTCTCAGGTCAAAGTGTTTGCACACTGCAGAGGCCTCCTGGGGATTTAAACAAGCTCCCTGTCAGCCACATGTAGCTACAATTCGTCTGTCTGTCTGTCTGTCTGTCTCTCTGTCTGTCTGTATGTCTGTCTGTCTCTCTCTCTCTGCGTCTCTGTCTCTGTCTGTCTGTCTATCTGTCTCTCTGTCTGTCTCTCTGTGTCTCTGTCTGTCTCTCTGTCTCCCTGTCTGTGTCTCTGTCTGTCTGTCTGTCTGTCTCTCTGTCTGTCTCTCTGTGTCTCTGTCTGTCTCTCTGTCTGTCTGCCTGTCTGTCTGTCTCTCTGTCTGTCTCTCTGTCTGTCTGTCTGCCTGTCTGCCTGTCTGTCTGTCTCTCTGTCTGTCTCTCTGTCTGTCTGTCTGCCTGTCTGTCTTTACCTGCCACAGTATGATAGTAACATTAGTTCATAGAAACACTGATTTTGTACATTAAATCAAACAGGATTCATACACATGAACAGGAACTAGAACGGGAACTAGAACGGGAACTAGAACGGGAACTAGAACGGGAACAGGAAAGTGAACAGGAACTAGAACGGGAAAGTGAACAGGAACTAGAACAGGAACTAGAACGGGAACAGGAACTAGAACAGGAAAGTGAACGGGAACTAGAACATTAACAGGAACTAGATCATGAACTAGAACAGGAACAGGAACTAACTTGTTCCAGATAAACTCCATCACGTCCTCTGATCTCACGTCTGCTCCTCTCGGCCTTCATCCTTCACTCTGATCTCCTCCATTAAACTAATCTGTTAATGCTGCTGACTGTGTTGAACACTCATCTTGTGTTGTTCCTGTGTGTGTAGGTGGGCAGGAGGAGTATGTTCTGTCGTATGAACCCGTCAGTCAGCAGGAAGGTGAGAGCAGCCGACCTCAACACTTCACTGCACCTCCGTCCATTTATCTCCTCTGACACTTTAGAACTGCATCTGTGTTGTTCATGATTAATGATTAATGATTAATGATTTTTAATGAAGTGAATGAGTCAGATTGTTCAGGTCAGAGTTCAGACTGATCGCTTCCTGTTTCCGCCCTCTCCGACAGTAAACTACACCCGTCCCGTCATCATCCTCGGCCCCATGAAGGATCGGATCAACGACGACCTGATCTCTGAGTTCCCCGACAAATTCGGATCCTGCGTCCCACGTGAGTCCACACAGATAGACGGAGCCATTTAAAGTAATCACTAGACCACTTTGGGTCACGTTCTCAGATATCAGTAGTCCAAATAAAGACATGCCCCCCCCCCCCCAGATACCACCCGGCCGAAGCGGGACTACGAGGTGGACGGCAGAGATTATCACTTTGTGGTGTCCAGAGAGCAGATGGAGAAGGACATCCAGGACCACAGGTTCATCGAGGCGGGACAGTACAACAACCACCTGTATGGAACCAGCGTGCAGTCGGTCCGAGAGGTGGCTGAGAAGGTACCAAGACCCGCTCCCCAGTTAGTTCCCAGGAACCTGCATCTCATCCAGAGAAATCAGGGACTACATTTGGTTCCTGACCACTAACAAATCCCTGCCTCGGGGGTCTAATGAGATGATTTGTAGTGAAGATGCAGAAACATGAGGAGGGACATGAGATGCTACAAAGGTCTCTGGTCAGATTGGAATGTGTCACTAGTTGACCAGGATCCCCAGGAACTACATGTAGTCCTGGTTCCTCTGCTGGGAACACAGGGAAGGTTCTCGAGTTCCTGAAATGGCTCCCAGGTTCCTGCAGGGAAAACAAGCTACTAGTTCCTAGTTCAGCTTCTGGGCTTAGTGTCTTTAGTACCTGGAACTATTTGATCTGAGTAAATAATGAAGAGCTGGAACCACATTTCTTTCAGTGCAGCCAGTTTCAGTTTCTCATTTCAAGACCTCTGAAGGTTCTCTGTGTTCAGATGAACATGTTCTTCTTCTGTGGTTTTCAGGGTAAACACTGCATCCTGGACGTGTCGGGGAACGCCATCAAGAGACTCCAGCTGGCTCAGCTTCACCCCATCGCTATCTTCATCAAACCCAAATCTGTGGAGAACATCATGTGAGTCTCACAAACAGCGACCAGCAGGAGGTCCTTTCGTTTCTCCTTTGGTGTCATGACGTGTTGTGATCTCGGTGTGGTCTTTGGTCCTGCAGGGAGATGAACAAGCGTCTGACGGAGGAGCAGGGCAGGAAAACCTTCGACAGAGCCACCAAGCTGGAGCAGGAGTTCACCGAGCATTTCACAGGTGAGACGGCCGGACGTTCCCTTTAACTCTTCACAGTTTCCCCCTGAAAGAACAAAACACTTCAGTTGTTCTACAGATGTTTCTCTTGTCTGCACAGTTCAATCAGATGGAAATGTTCCACATTATCGACACATTAGACCCCAAAATGTAAACGGACGTGTTTGTCTTCTTTTTGAACGTTGGGATCTCTGCTAGAATTTAAAATACATTTCTGTGAGTCAAAAAAGACTCTCAAGTCGTTCTTAAAAAAACCCTCATGTTCAAACTCAAACCATCAACCTGTCAGTCCGTCTCTCAGTCCTGTCTCACTTCCTGTCTGTGGCTCTCAGCTCTCAGCCCATTGGTTCCTATCATGTTACTATCATGTGTTTATGAAACTAACAGGAGGAAATAGTGCATTTGTTGGGGACTATTTTCAGTGGCGGGTGAATCCACATGTGGAGCTCTAGTGAGTGTTTGTGGCAGCAGGACGGTGTGTGTGAGACTGAGTCCAGATAAACTACAGTGTGTGTGTTCATGGTGATGAAGGAACATGTGTGACTCAGTGATGTGTTCTATTAATAATATTAATAATAATAAAATACATCAGCTGTCGGTAGGAACATTCACTGCTGCTTTGAGTCTGAACAGGAAGAGAAACAGAGCATCAGCAGACCTTTCTTAGTTTTCCATCATTATTCAAACGTATTGTTATTTCTGACCCTTGCAGCCATCGTTCAGGGCGACACTCTGGAGGAGATCTACGATCAGGTGAAGCAGATCATCGAGGAGCAGTCGGGTCCGTTCATCTGGGTTCAGTCTAAGGAGAAGTTATGAAGATCAGAACGCTCCGTCTGCTCCATCGCTCCTCTCTTTAGATTCAGTTTGTTTTATTTTGAAAAGAAAAGTCGACCTGCAGACGGCAGCCTTGCCCCCCTCCCCTCCTCACCCTCCACCCCCCCGATCAACGACACGACATGCCGGCTGACCAGAGTGATGTTTCACTTTGTGTTTTTTGCCATTGTTGTGTTTCCTGACCAGCAGAGTAAAGCACACAGGAAGTATGATGACATCAGCACACGGTCCAGCTCCTTAATGTTTAAGGGAGGAGGAGGAGGAGGAGGAGGAGGAGGAGATGTGTCCATGAAAGTGGCCAGAAGAAACGTACAAAGCAGATTTTATCTTTTTTTTTTTTTTTGTTTGTGGGTTTTTCTCCCTTTTTTTGTCTTGTAAGGCGAGCGTGGACGGACGGACGGAGTTTCAGTCTCAGGCAGGGTCTGTCCGTCCGGAGGAAGGCGGAGACACAAAAAGCAAAACTTTGCACGTTTGAGCTTTAACAGCATGTCATTTAATACCCCATTTCTTTCCCATCAGCCCCTTCACCTCAGCGTCTGACGTCACAGCTTTTCTTCTGTTCTGCGCTCATCTCGTCACCTTTTCTTCTTTTCCGCTCCAGTTGAATCACGTTTAGTTTGATGTTCTTGCTGCTCGCTGCTGCGGGATGTTCGTCCGGACGCTCTGCAGGGTTCCTGCTCTGCTGCTGGGGGGCGCTGTGGAGCTTCATACTGAAGTCTGTGTGTTTTTAAGTTGTTTTCACGTAACGAATTATGATTTTATTGCTGAACATTTTAGATATTTAGTTTGACCCCCTTCAATGAGGTCAGAGGTCACAGCATTGATTATTGTAGCTACAATGTAAAAACATCTGGATCTTCTCACATCTGTCTTTAAAGAAGTCTCTAAAACAAGAGACATTTACCTCATAATTATGGCTTAATGAGGAACCTCCTTATCACGAGAAAACACTAATGATAATAATAATAATCATGAGAAATCGATCCTGATTACAAGAAAAGTAATATTGTTATTCTTGTCAGAATTGTGGATTAATAAAGATGAGAAGCCTTCATGAAGAATCACACATCATTTCAACACTTAATCATTAGAAGAAAATGAGTTTAATCATAATTAACAGATAAATTCAGAATAAAACATCGTTCCAGGTGAAACCTTTCTTTAAAGACGGAGCGTCCAGATGAGACCAGATGTTTTACACGTCAGCTGATTTTAAACTTTCAGACATTTCACATGTTGTGATCATCAGCGTGTTTGGGGTCATGTGGTTCGGAGCGGCGCCCTCTACGACGCGAGTTCGAACCCCGTCCGACGTCCGTCAGCGTCGTCAGTGTCTTACCAAGAAAACGATGTCGATCACGTGACCCGAGTCGTGAACCTGCAGACGAGCTGCCGCCTCCAGGTGTCCGCAGATTATTGTACAATGAGACTTTGACAGATATCTAACCCTCGGTAAACTGCCTATTTTGTTATAATAAAAGTCTATATTGAACTTTACTTAAGCACTACTACTATGGGAGTTATTTTCTTTGCATTGTTAATCATATGAATAGAAAAGTATAAAGATATTTGAATATGAATATATATTTTTTTCTTTTTCTTTGATCACCACCTCCTCTGTCTTTTAATTTTCTTTTTTAAGCATAATAAAAACTTAACAAGAAAACAGGAAGTGGTGCAGTGCTCTCTTCTTCTTCTTCTTCTTCTGCAGTGTACAGACGTTTGATCCTCCAGGTGTTGAAGCAGCAGAGAAACTCAATCTGATCGTCTGCACATCTGGATCTTTAGAGCAAATAATTATTACAAATATTACACTGTAGTATCTGTATTTTTACTTGGAATGAAGTATTACTGTGGTATTTATACTTTTACTTTGGCTGAAGTATTACACTGTATTATTTGTACTTTTACTTGGGCTGAAGTATTACTGTGGTATTTATACTTTTACTTTGGCTGAAGTAATACACTGTAATATTTGTACTTTTAGTGGAGTATTACACTGCAATATTACTACAGTATTAGTAGTAGTACTGTTAATGGTCGTGAAACACAGAAACACGTTGCCACAGAAGATGTTTTTTTATTATGAAATATTTTGACTTTGTTTCATTCGAAGCTCCGTTTGTCCCTCTGTAAGTCTCTTATTTTGAAGGTTCGTGGCGGATGTATCATCATTTCCTCTTGGGTTTGATCTGTCGGGACCGGGTCGCTTCCTGAACGCCGTCCTTAACGTCCTGCAGCAGGGAGTCTCGGATCCTCCGGGCCTTCCGGCTCAGCTCTCCCGGCCCCCCCGGAGCCTCCGCGGCCTCCTGTCGGATCTGCCGGAGGGTCCTGGATTTCAGCGCCTGTCCCGCGGCGTCCCTGCCGGCCTGCTGCGCCCTCAGGACGGCCCGGGCGGTGAGCCGAGCCGCGGCGCGGACCGGAAACGACTCCGACAGTTTGTCCACAACCTGAGTTTTGTTAATCAGAGCCGACAGGAGGTACCTGAGGACCATGGTGACGTCACGGCACACCTGCGGGACAGCGATCGGCCACAGAACAACCGGAAAATACCGACAACCACCGACGAACACACAACAACAACGTGTCCGTGTTTAACTCACCTGGCGTGTGAAGTCAGGAGAAAACCACAGGCGACTTCCGGTGGTGTCTTTTAAAATCAAAGTCGGAGAAATTCAAAGCACCTGTCCAAAATCCCTTTTATTAAATCCCCTTTATTAAATCCCCTTTATTAATCCTTAATGTCCATAAAAACACTGCGAACACCTCAGTCTGAATCCGGGGGTTCAATTCAAACACAAGAGGGTCCGTAGCAATATAGATCCTTAATTAACTATAGTGTTATATATAATATATATTCAGGTATTAATAGGTTTATTCTACTAAATGAATGGACACATTAATAGACTAATACATTAAGGGGTTTTTAACCCTTAAAAAATAATTTACTAAATAATATGAACAGCTCACGATTTGCATATAACATATATATATTCAAGGATATTAAAGGATTTTCATGAGGTTTTGTCACATTTA
Organism: Enoplosus armatus; assembly: GCF_043641665.1. Lineage (NCBI taxonomy): Eukaryota > Metazoa > Chordata > Actinopteri > Centrarchiformes > Enoplosidae > Enoplosus > Enoplosus armatus. The sequence continues at coordinate 995,277 of NC_092193.1, read as the reverse complement.
AGAAGCTGGAGACTATTTGACGTTTCTGCTTGAAAAATGACTGAAGTGATTAATTGATTATTAAAATGGTTTTGGCTTTTTTTTCTTTTACAGTAACTTATGTTTCATCACTGGAGATTGTGTTAAAACTGTTGAACGTTAAATGAATAGTTTCTTTGACCAGAGGCGGATGTTGTGCCGACTTTGTTTCCATGGAAACGACAGGAAGGAGTCGACGCTCAGACTTTCAGGCAGCTTTTATTCTCAACATGTGGACAGCAGACAGGTGTGTGACCTTTGACCCCGACCCTACAGGGGTCTGTTCAGTAGATCAGCAACAAGGGGGCGACGTGGAGGAATAAATTAAAGCCCAAAACAACTCATCAGGTAAAAAAAGAAGAGAAGAAGAAAAGAAAAAGCTCCACTCTAAAAAAATAAAATAAAACAAAAACCAGAAGATTCAAATAAAAACGATAAAAAAGTCGGTTAGAAAACTCGAGTGCGGTTTAGTTTCTGTTTTTGGTTTGTTTCTTCCTCACTGTGCTTCTGTGACGCCACACACACACACACACACACACACACACACACACACACACACACACACACTCTCACACACACACACACACACACACTCTGTACACTGGACAGATCAAACCTTCAGTATTTACACTCGTATTTATAGATTCTCTCTCGGATCGCAGGGCTGCAGCTGGGTGGCTCAGAGAGTTTTAGCCCCGCCTCTCGTGTCCTGGTCAGCCAATCAGCAGCTGCTGTTCTTGAACTCTCCGTTCTCAGTGATGGACAGTTTGGTGGGGTTGGTGGGTGACAGGCCGTTGCGGAGGTTGGGGGTGCTGTAGCGCTCCTTCACCTGCGTCAGCGCCGCCATCAGCCGAGAGTTCGCCGCGTCCAGGGAGCCGATTCGCTTCTCCTGATTGGACAGAGACGGGGGGGGGGGGCAGGAAGTCAGACTGAGAGGTACAAAATAAAACGAGAATTTGTGACGATCTGACTGTCGGGTTAAAACACATCGCAGAATCTCATTAATAAAAAAAATTATCTCTTAAGATCTCTTTAATTAACCCTTAATTTGCCCTGAAGACATTCATCTACATCAGTGTTGGGAAGCCAGAGACCCTTAATTTGTCCCTTAAATGGAGAAACTGAACCCTTTAATCTTAGTTTTAAAAAACCCTAACAAACTGAAATTCCAAAATTAAATGATTCATAACTACTCCCTTAATTTACACATTAATTTGAAATATCTAAGAATGATGAGTTTAAGGTGTTATTAAAGTTAAGGTTTATTAAAGTTTTTGGTTTAGTTTAAGGGGTTTAAAAGTAATGATGAATTAATAGATTGTGACACATTAAGGGCTTTCTGAAAGACTAATATAACAGCCTGAGTCAAACTAATGGACTGTAATAAATTCAGGGATTGTAAAGATGTAAAAACTGTATAAATAAAAAGTTTTTGAATGGATTATCTCCACAATTTAAGGGATTAAACTCTGTAGATAATCCATTACAGATTAATATATTAGTTTATTACTATTCATCATTAACTTTAACATGTAAAAAAACTTCAATTAAAACATTATTTAATTGGTGAATTCAGTCTTATAGTGCTAAAGATTCCTTCTCAACAAACCTGCAGAACCTTTAAACTGCAGTGGAGATAAAGTTTCCAAGGTGTTGAGCAGCCAGAGAGCTCTTACTTTGAAAAACTAAAACCCTTAAGAACACCTTGATTTGGATTGTAATATATTAAAGGGTTTTCTAACAGGTAAAAAACCCTTAGAATTAACCAGACAGGATCAATCCTCTAATTGACCAAATTATTTCATTTATAAGTTTTAAGGGATTTAATTACATTACATATCAAAGTTAAGGGATTTTAGTTTATTCATGTTTAGATAAATTTACCCAAATTGGGACACATTAATGGAAACATTAAGGGAATATAATATATATAATACAGCTTTTTAGAGGTTTTCTACATGGATTAAAAACCACTTATATTTACAGTATAACAGGTGGAACACCTGATAAATAGATATCATTTAAGTGGTGAAAAGCCCTTAAAATTGACCAACAGCATGAAAGTCATCCCTCAATTTATTTTCACTGCAATGAAGAAATGCACTGAAGGTGCAGCATGACATCAGGGTTGGCTTTCATGTTGTTCTGTCTGTAATGGAGCAGAACAGGTTGTTGTGATGCGTCTTCGACCCAACGACAGAAAACAAACAGAAAGTTTGAGGGCAGCAGCCGAAAATACAAACAGCCCAAAAACTGAAAGCAACAAAAAGAAACCAAAGAAGACGTGAGATTGAAGCTAAACTCTGATCTGGAATCAGAGTCTAAATCTTTGAGTTCTGATTCACCTGCCCAGAAACACCTGAGCAGTCGGGGAGGTCGTCTCCGATTAAACTGCTGTCGCCTCATTTCATTTTGAAGAACGTGAACAGGAAGCTGTGCCGGTTTGGGGGGAGGGGGCGTGTGGGGGGTGGCAGCCAAACATAAATAAAACCAACTCAAAGCGCAACACACCAAAACACCTGATCAGATCTGTCAGCTGATGACATCATCACAGATATAATCAATACATGTTTCAAACCTTCCGTCTCTAAATGAGCTCCAGACCAGAGTCTCTTCTTCAACTGCTCCATTTAAGGGCTTCTTTTTATCTTCTTACCAAAATAAAATACTGCGTTTAGAGAAATCTATGCCAAGTCATAATTATTATTATTATCAAAATTATTATTCTGTAACAAAACCTAATTTAAAATTAAACTTTATCACTACTATTTATCCTGTAACAGAAAAACACAACACAGTTCAACACAAAGTGAATGCGATGAGGAGGTGTACCTAATAAACTGGACCCTGAGTGAATATTAAACTTTTCTAAACTAAGTTTGAGACGCAGAAAGAAAAACACAACGTAGAATAAAGCACGTTAATATCAGCTGAAGCTGGTTGTCACAACAACGCCATGAATGCTGGGTAATAAACATGGCTGAAGGTTACATCATCGCTCACTCGGAGGTTTGATCTCACAGAAGTCCATTCGAGTTTTCACAGATTTAGAGGGTCACTAAACTATTGAACCGCTCTGCATATCTGCTCTGTGATTGGCTGCTCAGGTGTGTTGGCGCTCCTTGATGACAGCGTTTTTCTATAAACAGCGTGGTGGGGGTGAGGGGGGTGGGGGGGTGGGGCTACAGTCACTACTTGCCTGATTGGTTTATTTGACATCCGTTACTGACCTGAAATCAGTGGAGAGTCGATGAGAGGCAGAGAACAAGAACTAAAAGTGAAGCTCACAGACGGCTGCCGGTTCCTCTCTGACGACATCAAGAGTTCAAACTGTTTCTACAAGTTTCACAAAACTTTATTTGTTTCTGAGGCAGCTGTGGACGGAGCTGCCTGCTGCCGTACAGAAAACCACATCGGCTCATCTAATGTTTGAGAGAAGATGTGCTCTAAAACAAACAGCTGGTATTCAGAGCTGCTCCTGTGTGGATGTAAATACAGGTGTGCTGCTCTGAGATCAGTGTTGCTGCTGTCAGTCTGTACCTGAGCATCAATGATCTTCTGTTTGGCTTCAATCACCGCCTGCATCTCTGCGTGGTCCCGCTTCAACTCCTCCTCCACCGCCATCAGCCTGCACACACACACACACACACACACACACACACACACACACACACACACACACACACACACACACACACACACACACACACACACACACACACACGCCAGAGGTAAATACTGATCACACGTCCTCCTCTCATTGAGTCGTTTGTGGTTAAAGGTCCAGACGGTTCCACTTCCACAGGTTCCTGTTCATCTTAAAGATCCAGTGAGGTCCAGTCATCTCTCGTTATGTGCCAAATATGTGTCAACAAAGCATTTTATCTATTTTTATTTTTAAAAATATAGAAATTAAAAAAGGAAAGAAACGAAACCCAAAAAATAAGATGAAAAATGAATAAAATATTTGCGCGTTTTCATCGGAAAGTTTCCGAAATGTCAAAAATGTCACTGTGACCTCAGCTGTCATCATTACATCATCATTACATCACTCAGCAGTACTGACAGTACCGGCAGCAGTACAGCAGTAGTATTCGGTGTGCGTTCAGTTTCCTGCCCCGTGCGGCCCAGAGGGGTGGAGTTTGTCCGTACCTGCAGATGATGCTCTTCATCTGGCTGTCCTTCTCCTCCTGCTGCCTCCTCAGTCTCTCCTCGCTGTCCTCCAGACGATGTTTGTACTCCAGCAGCAGCTTCTGCATCTGCTGCTCCTGAGCCAGCAGCCGCCGCTCGTACTCCTCCAGACGCCGCCCGGACACCCGCAGACGCTCCTTCAGCCGCGAGATCTCCAGCTCGTACTGACGGTGCAGGAGGACGGGGTCAGGTTTACAGAGTCACTACGTGTCGCATGTTCAGAATACGTTGAGCTATTTAGAAACACCATCATGATCCAGGAGCACTTCTAACATCAGAACACAGAACGATTTGTTTTACCTGCAGAATCAGTTTTATAGCAAATTCAAATCGCTCATCATCTCTTCATGTTATGTTTGTTATGCCCCCCCCCCACTCTCCCTCCACAGGTGTTTTCAGGTAAAACGTCTGATTGGACGTCTTGAGTGGGCGTGTACAGCCTGCTGACTGGCTGTTTATTAGTTTAGCTTCAGGCAGGACGATCTACACCTGGATTACTACAACCGCACATCCAACCTAGAAATAACTCAGACTCAAACCTGCACTGAACTTCCTGTCAGTGAGCTGTGGATCATCTCAGCTCTGGTTTCACATCCCAACAATATAATGAAACGGTGTGGTCACGCAGACAGACCCACCAGGCCTGGACACATCTGTCCAGGTGTGTCCAGACCCACCAGGCCTGGACACACCTGGACAGGTGTGTACAGACCCACCAGGCCTGGACACATCTGTCCAGGTCTGTACACATCTGTCCAGGTCTGTACACATCTGTCCAGGTGTGTACAGACCCACCAGGCCTGGACACATCTGTCCAGGTGTGTACAGACCCACCAGGCCTGGACACATCTGTCCAGGTGTGTGTGCTCGGTACCTTCTCAGTGTTCCTGCTCTCCTCTCTGCTCCTCTCTGCTCCTCCCTCCTCCTCCTTCTCCTCGTATTGGCCGTTGTTGAGCACCCAGGCCGCCGTCCTCTCCACCGGAGACATGGCCCCCGCCACCGCCTCCACCGGAGACGCCACCTGAGGGCAAACCAGTGACATCATATCGTATCATAATCTGAAAGTCAAACTGTGGAGCGACGGAACGAGGAGAAGCTGCCGCGGCTATTTCTGCATTACCTGCGGCGGCTGCTTGGTGGCGCTCCTCGGGGGCGGAGCCGCGTTCTCCACAGAGCAGGTGGACTGTTGGACCGGACTGCGGTGGGGGACGCCGGCGGCGGGCGCGGGCTCCGTGTTGGCGCTGCTGCTGCTGCGTAGTGAGGCGCTGTGAGGGAGGGAGCGCGGCGTCCTGGCTCCGCCCCCTCCCCTGCTCTGCTGCTCCACCTTCACGATGTGGGCGGTGCCCGCCGTCGTGCTCTGACGGGGGATGGCGACCGCTGTGGCGGCGCCCGGCGGGAGGTCGGGTGGCGCGTGGCGGCGCGGCGTCGAACACTCCTCGCTCTGCGTGCTCCGCCTGCTGCCCAACTCGTCCAGGCTGCTGTTGGACGGCACGCGACCTTTGACCCCCACCTGGCTGCCGAAGTCGTCTGAGTTACTGTGGCTGTTGTGGGAGCTCTCGGTGCTCAGGTTCTCGGAGCTGGAGTCCTGCCGCAGCGAGTGGGCGGAGCGCGTGGACAGGCTGTGGGCGGGGTTACTCAGGTGGTAGACGGGGTTCTGGAAGGACAGCGGCTGCAGGCTGCGCTGCTGGCTGAGCGACGGGTGCAGCGGACGCCTCACCTGCGGCGCGCTCTGCGGCTGACCGTCTCTGGGCGAGGCTTTGAGCTGGTGCGGTCCCGGCTGGGGGGTGAGAGGGTTGGAGTGGGGGTAGTTGAGCGGGGGCGGGGCGTGTCCGATGGAGGCCTGGGAGCCCACCCTGCTGAGACGGGGCGGGGCCTCGTGGTGCGGCGGCGGGCCGTGCAGGCTCTGGGCCTCCTGCAGGTCCACCAGAGAGATGCTGCGACCGTTGGGCAGCAGGGTGTCTCGCTCCTCCTGGTCTGAGAAGCTGGCGTGGGGGGAGGGATGCTGCTGAGCCAGCGGGGGGCGCTGACCTCGAACGTAACCCTCCATCAGCTCAGCGACCGGAGACTGCAGGCTGCGGACGTCACTGTGGCTGCAGGAAGTGACACCAACACGAGAGTCATGTTCAGAATAATATTAATAATAATATTAATATTACTGTTTGTGCTCGCTCTGATCAATACTGATCACACCAGAGCCGCGACATCACATCCTGTTTGAAGCTACAGTGACCTTTACTCTGACCTCCCGCGGCTCTGTGTCGTATCCGTCAGCTGATTGGTTACCTGTCGGCGGGGTCCTCAAAGATTCGCTGTAACCCTGACGACAGGCTGCCGCTGATGTTGTGGGCGGAGTTGTGGTCCTGGAAGCGTCGCAGCTGCTGCTGGACGGGCGTGGGAGCGGCCAGACAGCGAGAGATGTCTCCCAGAATCCTCGGCAGCGGGCCCAGCTTCGCTACGGTGGCCTGCAGGAAGGAATTTTCACCCTGGGGTCGCCGTGTGTGTGTGTGTGTGTGTGTGTGTGTGTGTGTGTGTGTGGATGGTTTGATGGAAGCACCAGGATGCAGTGGTGGTGGGAGAGCGAAACCAAAATGGTGGCAACAGAGAGAGTCGGCCAGACAGGAAGTGAACAGGAGGAGGAGGAGGAGGAGGAGGAAGAGGAAAAAAAACATGAGGGAAACTTAATGGAAACAAAAATCAAACCAACTAGAACAACATGCGTCTACTGAACAGAACCACATCAAACACAGCAGAGACATGCTGAGACTGAGCTCCGACAGGTGAGACAGGTGAGACACAGCACAGCCGGGGGGAGGTGGGGGTGGAGGTGGAGGTGGGGGGGGGTTCAGGCCATGCTGTGAAGTTCAGCCACGCAGCATTAATGTGGTTAAATGAACTGAAGTGACCTCTGCTCCTGATGTTCATTCAGGTTACATCATCAAATGTTTACACACACAGTCGCTGATGGCTGATCAATAACTCCGAGACGGTCAGTAAGTGATCCAGCAGGTGAGATCAGCGTCTGTCTCACCTTTTACCGCCGTGACTATAAAAATAAAACTATATTTATTCTGGGAAAATAAATGAAATCCGCCTGCTTGAGGCTGATAAAGGAAACTGAAAGACTCAGTGAAACTGGTAAAAAGCAGATTATAGTGTGGCTGTAATATTTAACACTAGCTGCTAACAATCACAGACATGTGGAAAAGGTTTCATATTTAAATGTGTATTTTTATTGTATAATGACTGTTGTACATATTATTATGTAGTATTTTGTTCTGTATGTAGTTAACTGATGATACAACCAGGGTGGACAGGTGAGGCTCAATATCAGTGATTTACAAATGTGTGTGAGTAATTTATGATGCTGACAATCTGAACAAGCATCAAACTCCGAATAAATACACCCCAACTTACATATAAGAGCAGTATCTGTATATTCATTCATTTCATATTTTAGATATTTCTTTCCAACAACTTCAAGTTCTTTTATTCACAGATGTTGAATGTGACCATTTGTTTATTGAGTTTTAAGACTCTGATACACAAATGTTGCGTTTAAGGGCTTCTGGAAAACTCAAGACTTCTCACACTTATATTTAGACTAATGTCTCTCCACACAGGAGGCGTCTTCTCTGCCTGCAGTCGGTCCTCCGAGCGGCTTTTAGTTCGACTTTAATAAAACTAAGAAACTGTAAAAGCTCCAGTGTGAGTCAATGATGGGCTGTATCACTACACACACACACACACACACACACACACACACACACACACACACACACTCAGTGCTGGTGTGTTGATGTCGGTACCTTGTCCAGCTGAGAGACGACCTCCCACAGCAGAGCGTGCAGGACGGACAGCTCGCGGCCGAGGTCGATGTAACCCTCGAAGCCCGGCGTGTTGGACAGAGTCTCCTGGTTGGAGATCTCCGACAGGAAACGCATCATCCCCGCCCACTCGTGCTCCAGGAAGTCGTTCATAAAGGCCATGTACTCCTCTTTGTTTCCAAACCTGAAGACGAGACACGGAAATCTTCAAATTCAGACGTTTCTTTCTGTTACTCAGTTTCATTTTCTTCAAAACAAAAGAAGGAAAAATAAGAGCTGCACAAAAGTATCCGTTGTTTCATCCTTTAACATTTTATTTTATTGCACAAACATGTAACACAGAGACCTGAACCCCGCCTGAACCCTCAGCTGCTCCCGGTGGAGACCAGCACCTCGCATGGCAGCTCGGTCGCCATCGGTGTGTGAATGTGTGAGTGAGACTCGGCTGAAAAGCGCTTTGGGAACCGTGAAGGTTGAAAAGCTGTATAAGTGAGATCATTTACCATTTAAGACCTTTAAGACCCAAACTAAACTGGACTGGTACTGCAAAAACCAAACCCAGGACCCAAAGCTATATTTCTGGCTCATGACTGACTGAAGACACTTTACTCCCACTGGACACTGACAATGTCCTTCTGTAGAAGCCATCTGATGATCTAAATCTGCACTGCATTGTGGACTGGGACTGATGGAGGGGGGGGGACTCCCTCCAGTATCCAGCGCCCCTTCTCGAAGTTTCTTCTGTGGACCTGCAGATACTCACTTGGTGAAGTTGGCGAGGTTCTGGATGACTTTAGCGATGAGTGTGAGCGTTCTGGACGTCCGGTCGTCTGGATATTCCTGCATCAGGTTGAAGAGCGACGGCGACATGATGGCGGGGCAGAGGAAGCGCAGGAACAGCGAGGCGCTGATCAGACGCTTGCTGATGTCCTGCTGGTGGCCGCGAGCGACGCACTGCTGCTTCCACGACGCAAACACTTCCTTCAGCTCCCGAGGAAACACGCTGCAGAGACAGGAAGGATGTCAGCGACCGCTGCTGGGAGGAAGGATCAGGTTTCTGCTGCTTCAGAGGACACGGAATGACTTCTAAAGCCTTCAACACGGCTGAAGGAACTGAATCATGTCATTCTGTTCATGTCAGACAATCAAAGCTCTCAGGCCTCAAAACAAAACATGGGGACACTTTTTAAAATGTGTCTCACACACATGGAAATATAAAATAAAACAAGGCCTCAAGTCTGAACAGATTTGAAGTAATCCTTCATTTACCTACAAACATCCTTCATTTGTCCATTAACCCCTTAAACACGCCTTCATTTGAAAAGCCCTTAATTATCAAATTAAGTAGATTTTAAGGGCTTCATGACTTCATTTCCCTTAATTTCCACATGAATGTGAAGTATTTGACAAATCCATGAATGATGGAGCTAAGGTGTTATTCAGGTTCAGGGTTTGCGTTTGGATTTGAAGAGATGTTCAGGTTTTAAAAACAGATTATTCACACATATTTAAGACAAACGAATGGAGACATTAACGGATTGGAATATATTAAGGCCTTTTGAAGGGGTCAAGCACTGACTAAACAGCATTTTCCCTTAATTTTCACCTTAATTAAAAACATTAAGGGACTCTTAAGGGATAAATTAAGGGATGGCTCTTAAGCAAATTCATCAATTTTTTGCCTTTTTATAAAATATATTAATATGTTGCATGAATTCATGGTTTAATTATCCCCTAAAATCCCATTAAATATCCCACTGATGTCATTATGAAGTAAAATTCCCTGCAGGGATCAAACCACAGCTCCGTCCTGTAGTTCCTCTCTCTGGCAGTAGGTGGCAGAGTCCGTCTCTTTCATAATATTTAAGTGTCAAAGATGGAAAGAAATAACCGTTAGCAGACGAGAGTTCACTGGGATTAAATAAATATTGTTATTTTATTGTAAGGAGTTACTAACTGAAGACTCAGACGTCATTTTGTTTGTTTAGCTTCTGTCTTCATGTTGCTTCCTGTGCTTTCTGGCTTTTATGCGAGCTCACTAAAAGCAAATTCTGATGTATTAAACGTTGAATCTTGACTCGTGTTGTACAGTCGAAGGTGAACATGTTGTGAAATGTGACAAACTTGCGGTCGTACCAGTAGGAGTTGATGATCTTGCAGAAAGCCAGCTCGCAGCACATCTTCAGGTTACTCTGGTGTTCGGCCAGATCGCCGCCGGGGCATCGACTGGGATCCACCTCGCAGTTCTCATCCGACTCGTACAGAGCCTTGATGAACTCACCTGGTCACACACACACACACACACACACTCAACGGTTACTTACACAAACTCAGCGGTGGAACCAATCACAGTGCCAGGTCTGACATTTTAAGCAATCACAATATTCTTCATCAAGTCTTCATCAGCCGGTCAGTCGGAGTTTATCACTTCAACAAGCCTCTGAAATAACGACACACTTCTGTTTCCTTTCAACCGCCCTTCTTGGCCTTCATCGGCAAATGGGATTTGTGGACAAGAACTTTCCGTTGAAGAGATGAAAGTTTATGGTTTAAGTTTAAATTGAACTAAATCAACTCCATCTGCTGATCAAGACGTGGTCGAAAGCTCTGGAACGAGCTGGTAAGAAGGCCTTGAGTTGATTATATCATGTAGTTTTTCTTTATGATGAATACGTCGATAAACACGGGGATCCTATAGTTCAAAAACTTGACGTGATAGAGAAAAACTGAGATCAGTTTTGGATTCCGCACCCAAAAATTAGTTAAAAACAGCTGTCAGACCTAACTCAACAAAAACAGTGTTATCGGTGCAGCAGATCAGACTCTCCGTCAGCAGAGAAACTGGAGCTTTAACGAGTCTGAACCCCTGATGGACGATGGACGATGGACGATGGACGATGGCTGATGGACGATGGACGATGGCTGATGGACGATGGACGATGGCTGATGGACGATGGACGATGGCTGATGGACGATGGACGATGGACGATGGACGATGGCTGATGGCTGATGGACGATGGCTGATGGCTGATGGCTGATGGACGATGGACGATGGACGCGGCACAGAGACATGAATCGCTGGTGAATATTAGCTGAAAACATTGCAGCAGCTGAACATGTACAATAATAACATGCTGTCAAAATAAAATGCCTGAACTGAGGAAACCTGCAGGACTCATGTTACCCAGCAGGAAGTCGTTCTTATTGTCTATTTTCAGATGTGAACTCTAAATATATTCATTATTTGTGTTATCTGCTAATAATAGTTTCAGAGGTTTGAAGCCTTTAGCTTCTCTCCACTCAGCTGATGTTGACAGCAGGTCTCATGGGTCTGTGACAGTTCTGCTTCTGTCACGTTCAGCACTCTTTCTGAACTATTTTAGGTTTTTATTGAATCTCTGAAATGTTTTAGAACATGCAAACTGAGCAGAATCACTGCGAGGAGGAGGAGGAGGATGAAGATGACGCAGCAGAGTTAAGACATCATGTACTTTTAGATTTCAGCAGTCCATAAACATTTTTTTCAAATGTTTTTAACGTAATTCAGGATCGACGTGATGCTGCTGACAAAGTGTCGACAGTGAAGAGTGAGAGTGAAAATCAAAGCTGTTAACTTCTGAAGATAATTACAGATTTATTGATAACTGTCACTCATTCTGTTAAATGACTTTCTGTTTCATACAGTAGCACAACAGTTCCACGTACAGATGTAGAGTAATAGTAGTGGTAATAACAGCTAATAGTAGTAATAATAAGGACCAAGCCACTTGTTATAATAAAGGAGCGTCGTCACAGGAGGACGTTCATGTGTAACATCATGACACTGAGTTGCTGCTTCGTATTTTACGTACGTTTTAAAGATGAATATTTGATCAAGTTTTAAAAAGTGGGTTTTGTTTTTGAGGCCATTTATAATTTCCTTGTAAATTTCTCGACCTGCTTAACTTTGTAATGTGTGTTTCAGTGAAAATCAACGAGAATTTAAAGACTTTTAAAAAAACCTGCTATTTCTTTTATATAAATAAAAAGTGCTTTCAGGTGTGTATGAGCGGAGACTCACCGAGTGCGTCGTGCAGGTATTTCTGTCCCACCAGCTTCAGATATTCCTCGATGGCTTTGGTGGCCAGCGTGTTCTCCCTGAAGATCAGGACGTCGTGATCGGCACAGCGATCCACCTCCGACATCACCAGGTCTGTCAGGAAGTCCTGAACAGGAGGAAGAGGACATGATGAGCATGTGGACAGACAGGCCTTCAGACGTTGACCACAACAATCTTTAGTAAACATACAGCAAGTTAACAAGGCAGCGATGGTTCTACTTTAAATCAGCTTCACGTATTTACTTCAGCTGGTGATTATTTAATACGAGGAGGTCGAGGTTAATATGAAGCAGACTCTCTACGGTCTTTATGCTAAGCTAACCAGCTGCTGGCTGTAGCTTCACATTGAGCGTGTCGAGTGGTGTCAATCTGAACATCCGACTCTCTGAAAGAAAGCAAACGAGCTGAACTGTTCCTCAGCCAGCAGACGTTCGATTGGCTGTCGAGATCTGACCTTTGCCCTCCCGGTGCTCTGCAGGATGTGGACCAGAGCGCAGGCCATCTCCTCCTTGTTCTTGACGCTGATGACGGGCTCCAGCACCGAGCACAGCATGGTGTAGTTGTTGGTGACGAACTCGGCGAACTCCTTGTACTGCTCCATGGGCAGGATGGAGATGGTCTGGAAGCGGGACTTGATGCGGATCG